>NW_025179921.1:0-2325 GCF_004010195.1 Chiloscyllium plagiosum | reverse complement strand
GGCAGGCGTTGAAACCCCAGTGGTTCCTCTATTGGGGTGGGGAATGGATGTGGCGTCAGTGGGACCAGGATCAGGTACGGGTTCAGGGGTTTGAGGGTCAGGGTTCCCGCGCCGGGGCGACGTTGGCACGGCCGCAGGGGCATTGTCGTGCCGGGGCGGGGCAGGTCGTGGGCTAGGTGCAGGGGAAGGGGATAGGGTGGTCTCCCCGTGGGCGGGCCTGTTGCGTCGTGTCTTCTTCAGCGCCTTCTGGCCAGCCGGTCGCTCACCCCCCTCCCTGCCAGAGGCTGGAGCATCGGAAGCCTCCGGCTTAGCCTCCGGGCTTGTGGTGTTGACTTCGAGGGAGGGGGAGTGGGTGCGGCGGCACCACCATCAGCCGTTGGCACGGGCTGGGCAGCCTTCTGGGTGGGGCAGTTTTTTCTAATGTGCCCCACCTCGCGGCACAGGTGGCACCGCTTGCCGTCCGCCGTCCATAAGGTGTGAATGAGCCCTCGGTGACCTCCTCCCAGGCCAGGCAAATGAACACCTGGTGGCGGAAGGAGTAGATGTGTCGGAGGGTGGGGTCCTTAAGACTGAGCAGGAGCGGTTGGACCCCTGACCGGATCTCCCCCAAGGTGGAGAGGTGGGGGTGAAGGAGCTCGCTGGCAATGAAGGGCGGGACGTTGGAGATCACGACCCTCTGGGCCGTAACCTCCAGAGGGTCGACGGGCAAATGAGTCCTGCCCACAGTGAGCCCCCTTTCCATGGCCAGGTGGACTGCCTGCTCGGTCTTAATGAAAAAGATGGCCTTCCCGTACATCCGGGCCGCAGCGACGATGGCCAGTGGGCCGACCACACTAGCTTTGGCCTTGCTGCAGGCCTCGATGGTCATGTTGGGGTGGGGATAGGCCTTTACCCCCAGGCGTTTAGTCAGGTGCCTGAAGGGGGTTGCGGTTGCAGCCGGGGTTGGGACAGCCGAGCCTAAGGCAGCGGCTACCCCAGCTGGGCCCCGCGACCTTCGGGCTCGCCATACTCTGCTGCTGGATATTGGTAGGCCCCAGGTAGCACCGGTGGAGGTGGGCCTCTGGCAGCAGCAGAAGTCCTGGGAGGTGCCCAAGGCGAGTCCCAGTCAGCAACGGTGGAGACCGGCCTCAGGCAACAGCAGCAGTGGAGGCAGGCCTCGGGCGAGTCCCAGGTAGGCACTTGGTCGCAGCGGTGGGGGCAGACCTGTTGGGGAGGTTCCCCAAGGCGAGTCCCAGGCAGCAGTAGTGGTGGAGGGGCCCCAAGGCAAGTCCCAGGCAGTGGTGGTGGAAGTGGGCCTCTAGTAGCAGTAGTGGTGGAGGTTGTGGGGAGGGGCCCAAGGTGAGTCCCAGGCAGCGGTGGTGGAGGCAGGCCTCAGGCAACAGCAGCGGTGGAGGCAGGCCTTGGGCGAGTCCCAGGTCGGCCCTTGGTCACAACGGTGGAGGCAGGCCAGTTGGGGAGGGTCCCCAAGGCAAGTCCCAGGCAGCCCCAAAATTGAGTCCCAGGCAGCAGTAGTGGTGGAGGTTGTGGGGAGGGGCCCAAGGTGAGTCCCAGGCAGCGGTAGTGGAGGCAGGCCACTGGCAAGTCCTAGGCAGTCCCCTTCAAGGAGGAGAGTCCTTGCACGTGTGCACACACACTGATCCAACTCTCAAGATAGGCAAACACCCGAGTGGCCAGTGAATCTCCTGTTTGTTTTTTTTCTTTTTTTTAGTGAACTGAACTGTGGCACACCTGTTTTTTTTTCTTTTAATCTCCTGTTTGTTTGTTTTTTCCTTTCTTTTTTTTCTTTTCTTCTTTTCTCCTGTTTGTCTCTGTCAGCCAGGGCTCCCTGATTGGGGCTGTTAACCTGGTCCAATCAGGTTACTCATATTGCAGAAGGTCCACCTGGCTGACTTTGTTACAATTACCAGCAGGTGATTGTTAAATTGTCAACAATTCTTAAGATCAATGCCAACTACCTGCTTCAGGTGCTGGTTTGCTGACACCATATAAAAATGACATTACTCTGATATTCCATTGCTGATAGTGCAGCTATTTCTCTCCCAGTGAAGATTCTTCAATAACAAAACAAGGGTTTAAACCCACAGTAGCTGATCATTAAATATCAGAAGCATCTTGTGAGCATAGGCTGCAGCACTACTGATTACTGTAAGTGTTTTTTAAAAATTGTTCTTGAATTACACTCTAGTTCCTCATTAACATCCTTAACCACCAAATGGCTTGGTAAATGTCCTCAAAAGGCATTGAAGAGCAACCTTACATTATGGCACTGAAATCAAATGTCACAGGTGCTTTGTTGATGGAGATTGATTCTTTTCCCCGAAGGAC
>NW_025179920.1:1189-2325 GCF_004010195.1 Chiloscyllium plagiosum | reverse complement strand
GGGACTTTTTTCACTGGAGAGTATGAGATTAAGAGGTAACTTCACAGAAGTTTACAAAATCGTGAGGGGTACAGATAAGCAGAAGGGCTGATGTATTTTCCCTAGAGTTGGGAATTCAAAACTGAGGGATATTTTAAGATGCGAGGAAAAATGATTCACAAATGTCATGAGAGGTAATTATTTCAGACAGTGTCTGGCTTGTGTGTGGAATGAACTTCCAGAGGAAGCGGTGAAAGCAGTGAGAGTTACAATGTTTGAAGGACATTTAGATCAGTCACTGGATAAGACATCAGTTTGGATGGTGCTGGGAGCAGCTGCCCTCTCCCTTCGCCTCTCTGAATGAATCCCTGTTGGTTTTCACCCTCTGCCAATGCCGGTGCAGTGGGGTGTGGAGGCCAGCAGAGGGTGGCATTGTATCACTTTAAACACCACAGAGACTGCCAGACCTGCCCCACACAGAGACACACAGATACACTGACAAGAATTGTTAGGAATTGAAGCTCATCTGGTAATTTCAATTAAACATAAAGAAATGCTCAATTCACCTTGTAAACTGTTCAAATACGAATGGCAGAGAACTCCCAAATTCCACAGTTTAAATAAAAAACATCAATTTATTTTTTACCTCTGAAAGTGAACATTTTGCATCAACTATTCACAACTCTGAGACCGCCAATCTCTTAACTGCTTATTACCCAACTCCAGTTCTCTTGCAATATGTGTTTCTGGGTCTGCCATTCTCTCATATCTCAGGTGCTTGTAAGCTCTCAGTTCAGAACAGCATTCACCTACTCCTAAAGGTACAGTGCACGCTTTCAACTTCATCACATCATACCTGATTAATACAGATAAGTGGAACCTATCCAGATCTCTCTTGCTCTGTGGTTTGTTAATATTTCATTCAGACCGTCTGGATTTTTGTTGCTCCCTTGACAGCAGGTCATTATTCGACACCGTCCATGGAGCAATATTTCACTTGCTCACACTCGTGTGTGTGGGGCAGGATTTCAGATGTTTCATGGGGACTGTGACGCTAGGACAATCTCAATATTTGTAGATGGCATCGAACCTGCAAGAATTGTAAAATCTATGGAGGGCAGTGTGGAACTTTAACAGTAAAATCACACATTGGTGTC
>NW_025179920.1:0-921 GCF_004010195.1 Chiloscyllium plagiosum | reverse complement strand
CTGCCAGTGGGTTTAAAGTGAGAATTGCCCTTCACTGAACATTGCTCCTTACTCGGTCGGTGGGACGTGCATGTTTCAGAATCTCCACAAGAGGCGTCCTGATCCTCTCCGGCTCGTACCAGGGTCCTCCCCACATGGCGGGAGGGAGGGGGGTGAGGGAACGGATATCGGGCACTCCACCACCGGGTTTGGCCATTTCTGTCCTATTCCAGGCTGTTTCTCCTGGAATGGTAGAAGGGGAGGGAGGGAGTGAGGGTGGGAGTGGGTGGCCCTGCTGTTAGCTGGTATAGGTAGGGGACGTGGTCATGGTGAGGTGTCCGGAGGGAGTCAGTCCACAGTGTTGTATCCATGCAGTGTTATTAATGTGGTGGGTGGGGGGTGGGTAAAGTGGAGGGGAAGAGAGAGAGAGAAAGAGAGACAGACAGAGACAGAGAGAGACACAGAGAGAGAGAAGGTGCTGCATGCAGCAGTGAGAGTGGTGGAGCATGAACCTTGTTCGGCGATCTGTGCTATAACAGATATACAGTGAGTGTGAGGGAGCAGAGAGAATACGGTGACCCTTATCCTGACAGAGCGGGGACGGTTATTGATGATTATCCTGTATTGCTGGACATTTCCTCAGACCACAGTTACTGCACTGAGCTGGGTTTTGAGCTCAGATCATGCTCGGTGGGTCTGATGGTGTGGCCCCACTGGGAAGAGAATGGTCCCCCTCCCCCTCTGTACTAGCCCAATCACCAGGCTCTCCGTGCCCCTGTCGACAAACCGCGGTGTAATTACCCCTTATCTGCCATGCTCGGGGTAAACTGCAGGGCAGCTCCGGACTGAGAAAGCTCAACCGTGTGCCCCTTGGCCTTTTAAAGATGGCCCCAGTGTCAGGGGTCATGAAATATCCAGGGGCAACCAGGCGATGGTGAGTAC
>NW_025179919.1:0-2325 GCF_004010195.1 Chiloscyllium plagiosum | reverse complement strand
CCTAATGTTTCTTGTTCTTTTGCATTTTAAAAATTTTCCTTATCAGTTCATTGGTCCTCAAATGTCTCTGATTCCATGGCTTCCCACAATAACTGGCAATTTCCTGAGCTGCTTCCTTTGATCTAATGCAATCTTTACTTCGTTTGTTAACTATTGTTAAGTCACCTTACCCCTTTGCTGTTTGAACTGTGGTGGACATGTGTATTATTGTACATTTTTAGGTGTTTATTTAAACAACAACCGTTGCCTGTCTTCCAGTAAATCTTTTTCATGTACTTCTCCAATTCACTGAAGCTAATTTTAGCCTCATACTTTCGTGACTAGCACGACTCAGGTTTATAACCACGATTTCAAAAAAAAACTGTTTATATTCAGACGTCATATAAAATTCGATATATTACGATTACTTCCCAAAAACCCCTTTTCAGCAGGGTTTTCAATTAGCTCTTCTGATCACATAACATCAATTTCAAAACTGCCTTACTTGTACCTCATTACTCAACATACTGTTGAAGGAAACCATCTCAAATACGCTAATGAAGTCCATTTTCCCAGCATTATCATTCACGTGGGTTACCACAGTTTAGATGTAGCTTGAAACTGTTCATTATTACTGCGGTACCCACAAACCTGGATATCTAATTTCCTGTTTTATAACATACCCAACATTTGTATTGCAACTTCCACTTTGATGTATAACTCCTATCAATCTTTGCTTCTCCTTGTTGTTTCTAAGCTTCACCTTACCAGATCATGTGGAATCTGAGTGATGTGGCTTCTGGGGAGATCAATGGTAGATTCGGGTGAGATAGTTGGTGAAGTCTATTTGGACGTTGAGTTAATTTCGTCACGTTATTCCTTCTCAAGTGTTATTATGACATTTTCACCAGATCTCTCGTTGTGAACGTAGAGGAGAGAAGGACAATGATCTTTCAACAAAGCTATGCATTCCCCCAGACAGCTGAGACTGCTCTAACCTGGGTGGAACTTTACTGCAGGCTGGTAAAGTGTTGCTGATGCTCTACAGGATCTTAATCAGATAACATCTGGAGTAGTGTGCACAAATTTATTCGCCTCACTGAAGAAAGGCTATTGTTACACTGGAAGCAGCTCAGAGATGGTTCCCTCAACTGATTCCTGCAATGAAGATGTTATCTTATAACGAAAGGATGATCAGGTTGATCCAATGCGCATTATAATTTACAAAAGATGATCTTATTTTTACATCGAACACCGGAAAGAGTCAGCAACAGAAGTCAATTACACAGCCAATTCCACTTCTCCAGCCTGTTACAGAAGAATAGCAGAAGAACATTCAGGCCTTCGACCCTGTCACACCAGAACAGGACGAGGTTATTCAGCCCCTGGAGCTTGCTATACAGTTAGAGGAGGAGGCCAATCAGCTCCTTGAGTAGGCCATGAGGCAGCGGTATCCTGATATACAGCAACAGGATCAGTCCATTCCGCCTCCTCAAATCTCTAACACAGGAACTGGAAGAGACTGGCACACTAGAATAACAGGAGGCCATTCAGCACGAGAATTAAAGAAGGAGATAAAATTATTTGAGATATGTTATGGAAAGGAGGAGGCAATTCACCCATGTATATGTTGTATGGGAGCAGGTGGAGCCAAATCACTCCATCGATCCTATTTCAGGGATACAGGAGTTGATTGTTCAGTATCTCGAAGGTATTATGAAGAAATATTAAAAGTCCGTTCAGCCCCTTAAAATGTTATACAGCACCAAGAAGATTCCACAAGCCCTCAGGCTTCTGACATATTATCAAGAGGAGAAGCAGATCTTGAATCTGCAAATCAGGACATTCCGGCCATTGACACTATAATGTAGGAACACCATGGGGACATTCAGCCCATTGAGCGTGTAAACCAGGAACTGAGTGAATGCACTCAGACACTCATGCCTCTTACACACCGATTGGAGCAGATCATTTAAAGCTTTGTACCTGTGACAGAGGAACACGGGGAAGGGAACGTAGAGTTTACAGAAAAGTTAGGAATTGGGATAATCATCTTTATTTGACAATAAAAGGCTGTGAGCAAACTGTTGGGAATTAAGGGAAATTGGGGGAATTTATTATAAATTAATTAACAACAGAGGATTTGCAAAGTCGAGATAGAATATATCAGAATCAGCATTATGTTTTAAGGATTTGTTTGCTCGAGTTCTTCAAAGATGTGACAAGCAGAGTTAGACAATAGGTATCCTGGAGGATAAAGTACCTGGACTTTGAAAATGCATTGATTAAACGCAGCACAAAATATTAAGCTGAAAAATAAGAGGACATGGGTTTGGGAGGAAGTTA
>NW_025179918.1:0-2324 GCF_004010195.1 Chiloscyllium plagiosum | reverse complement strand
GGTCTGGTGTGAATGGCCCACTCCAGTGTGGGCAGTCCCAGTTCTGGTGTGATTGGCCCACTCCAGTGTGGGCTGTCCCAGTTCTGGTGTGAATGGCCCACTCCATTGTGGGCAGTCCCAGTTCTGGTGTGATTGGCCCACTCCAATGTGGACAATCCCAGATCCTTAATTAATTATATCCTCTCCTGCTGTAAAGTGTTGCAATATGTGGACTCTGGATTGAGCTCAACCCTGCCATCAAGACCAGTTCTCTAGTTGGAAAGATGCTGAAGGATTTTTAGCATCAGTAATCCCAGGAAACAAGGTAGAAATCTGGAAAAATTGTCAACCATGTTCACTGAAATGCTGACAGTATAAATTACAGTGTTACATATCTTTCTGATTATGGCCATTCTCCATTTCACATTAGTGTTCCTCCTTCCTGCATTAGTGTTCATTCTCCTTGTATTAACTCTCCATCTCCCTATATTAATGCTTCCCCTCCTTGCATTAATATTCCATCTTGCAGTGTTAATGATCCATTGCTTTCTAAAGCTCCACTTGTTTGCCTGTGGACTGAATTGTGTAAACATATTCTGCTGATATTTTCTATCTGTGGTGTTTTAGATCTGGTGTGTGCATGTTTGATGTGTTTTATGCTTTTTTTTATAGATATTTTTATTAGAAATTTAACATTTTTACAAGTTTACAAAAATAAACAAAACTCTCAAGTACAAACATTGATATACAATTAAATCTTAAATATATAATCACCAAAATTTAACAAAAGAAAAATACCGAGGAAAAAAAAACAAAACTCAACTAACTACTAATCTAACCTACAACTAACCAGAGTGTATATTTAAGTCTCTTACATTATTCAAATAAGAGAAGGAGGAAAAAAAACAGCGGATAACATAAAAATTGGGTAGTGAGATACACGCTCGGAATGTGTTAACATCAAATGTAACAAAACCCGTATTCGTGCGGGATTCCTCTCCCAAAGGGCCCCGGATCAGCCAGGTTCGTAATCTCAGTTAAATAAAAGCCCTTGTTAGGATAACCGAAATATCTGTATTCATATAATTCAAGAAGGGCTGCCATATTTTATAAAATAATTCGGTCTTTCGGTGCACCATATTTGTAAGGAAATTAAGGGGAATACATTCCATAATTAATCTGTGCCAATTTGAAAGTCCAGGGGGGCCCTCAGCCACCCAGTTTACCAAAATATTTTTCCTTGCACAGAAAGAGAGAATAGAAAATAGTCTCAAGTCATTAATAAAAATTATGAACAGCAGAGGACCCAGAACTGATCCTGCGGAACTCCACTTGTAACTGGGCTCCAGGCTGAATATTTACCATCTACCACCCCTCTCTGACTTCGACCGGTTAGCCAGTTTTCTATCCATTTGGCCAGATTTCCCTCTATCCCATGCCTCCTGACTTTCCGCATAAGCCTACCATGGGGAACCTTATCAAATGCCTTACTAAAATCCATGTATACTACATCCACTGCTCTACCCTCATCCACATGCTTGGTCACCTCCTCAAAGAATTCAATCAGACTTGTAAGGCAAGACCTACCCTTCACAAATCAGGACCCCGTCTTCAAATAGGTCCTCTAGACATGAGATACCCCTGGATCTCCAGAGTTTAAAAGTGGCATCTGTAAACCCCGATTGGAATCCCCATGCTCCCACTATCGGCGCATAGGGTGATGTTTTATGTGAGTTGCCCTCATTTTTCCGCATTATATTCCAAGCTTTAACTGTATTTAGTATTATAGGATTTTTACAGTGATCTGTCATGATTTTCCTCTTGTCTGAAAATAAAAGGTTAATAAGTGGGCATTTTATTTGAGAAGCTTCGATGTCCAGCCAGATTGATTGTGGATCAAACAAGACCCAATCAGCTATGTAACTTAATAAGGAACTTAACTGATATTTCCTAAAATCTGGGGAGTCCAATCCTTCCCTTGCCTGTGGAAGCTGTAGCTTCTTCAGCTTAATGAGGGGCTGTCTATGATTCCAGATAAAGGAACCCAACCAGCCATATAATTTACGTAGTGCCAGCCTCACCGGAAGCATTCTCATAGAGTATAGGAGACGGGGCAGGACATTCATTTTAATTAGTGCTATTCTACCCAGCCAGGAAATTGGAAGGTCTCCCCATCGATGGAGGTCCTGCCTTATCCTTTCCAGTAAATGCACAAAGTTAGCCTTGTATAACTAACCAAATACTGGGGTAATAAAAATGCCTAAATATAAGAAACCCTCCAGGGACCAACGAAAGGGAAAATGGGATCTGTTCACTAAGTGGGGTATCATAGCAAGGCCACCCAT
>NW_025179917.1:0-2324 GCF_004010195.1 Chiloscyllium plagiosum | reverse complement strand
TAGAGAATGAAAACGGCGGGGTAGGAATGGGAACCTCAGAAGGGGTAGAGGTAATGCCATCACTTCTTTCTTTCACAGTGGAAGATAATTTCGTCCCAAAATTTACGACAACTGCAAAGGATCTTGCTGGAAGTACGATGCTGAGGGAAAAAAAGGTATTTAATACATTGATGGGATTAGAGGGAGGTCAGGCTCTCGACTTGCAGTCTATTATATTAAAGGAGGGAACAGCAGAGTTACCTAATGTGTTAGTTACGATATTCAAAAAAATCATTTGATTCTGGAACTGTGCTGTACTATTGGAAAATTAATAATGTGACACTCGTATTCAAAACAAGAGATAGGGAAAAAAATGACAAACTTTAGACCAGTGAGTTTTAACTCTGTAGTGGGGAAGTTTCTTCAGTCAACCATAACGTAGGAAATAACTGGACATTTGGAAAAACAAAGATCAGTTCACCACTGTCAGCACGGTTTCATGATGGGCGGGTTGTGCTTGACATATCTGCTGGTGTTCTTTGAGAACGTACCCAACAATGTGGATAATTGGGATACAGCAACTGCTGTACATCTAAACGTCAGAAGGCATTTGACAAGGACTGATCTGGCAGGTTAGATCCCGGGGGTTAAGGGTAGTATATTGAATTGGAAAAAAGATTGGCTTACAGTCAGAAAGCAGAGCATCGGGATAACTGGTCTTTCTCTGACGAACTGAAACTAGTGAGGTGCTGCAGGTTTCAATTCTCAGACCTCAACTGTTTACAATCAATCCAAATGACTTGGAAGGAGAGACAGAGTATAGCAACTATGTTCACAGATGGTACTAAACTAGGTGGCAAACAGGCTTTAATACGGAAATAAAGAGTTTACTGATGAATATTAGAAATTGGGGCAGATCGTTATATCTGACAGATGGCGTTTAATGTGGATAAGTGCAAAGTTGCATTTCCTTCCGCCACTCCTAATTTCTATGTTCTTGTGTTGCTCCATCTGCAGTTCTTTGAATTTTATTCATTGTTGGTGGTTGGGGTGACATGAGTCAAGGGTTTTGGTCAAGGGAGGTGCAGGTTGCTCTGTGTGTCGGGAACAAGACATTAATGTGGAGAAAAGACCGCAGTCAGGCTTTGTTGATTCCCACAGCAGGCCTGCACCCAGTTGGCCTATCCCTGCTCTTTGTTCCTGATGTTTAATTGCTTGGAGTAAACCACATCAAAATGTTGCAGTCAGACAGACAGTCCGTAATTAACATGCCCATTTCATAATAAAGAGACAAATTACAATTCCGATCAGAAGTAAATACTTAGCAATTCTTTTGAGATTTCAAAGACGATTTGCTGCAACTTCAGTCTGGGAAGTGAGTGACGGGACTGCAAAACACTTTAGCATTGTTGCAACTTTATTGTTTAGATTGAGTAAAGATATTACATTATCAACACTGTTGGAAAGTGTCATACTGTACATCTTATGAAAAATATTTTGAATTATTATAAAAGAATGCAAACATTGAAAAGATTAGAAAATGAAGATGTGAAGAGGATATGAGTCTTTAAAGAGGTTAGGGGAACGGGCAAATATTGGTCTTTGGATCATAGTTGAGAAACTGTGTCTGTGTTTGTGCAAGTTGGAGAGTTGAATGAAAAAATTGTATTATTTCAATGAACACATTGCGAAACGGAGGCAAGAGGAATGGGGAATCTGGATCATAAAACAAACCTTTGCATCAATATCACATTTTTCAGAATACAGTATAAATCTTGAAATATTTTAGAACCAAATACATTTAGAAATAGGAAAGTTTTTCTACAGTTTACAGATTAATGGTGAGACCACTTTCACTTTATAAGTGTGTCTCCTTTTTATTGAGACTACGAGTAAGGGGAAAGTCTGCTCTCTGATCACCCTGTGCATACCCCCATGCTGTTAAACACCTCCACCAGGAGCACCTTTCAACCTTCTTTGCTTAAAAGGAAAATCAAGAAAATCAAGCCTCTCTTCAGTTTGAGTACTCTCTTATCTTAATACTTCAGAAATGTAACACAATGTGTTACATTTTTCATCAGCGATTGATCTGTGCACCTGAACAGTTGGTTTATACCCTCCTGTAACCTCACACTTTTCTCCTCACTGTGAACCACTAGCTCATCTTTCTGGCATCCACAACATTATTTATTATTTCCCCAAACTCTATCCCTCCCATTCTCATCATCATCATTTATGAAGTTCACTACTTAGCCTTGATTTTCTTCCCGTTCTCTTGTTATTCTTATTTTTGTGAATTTACAGCGTAATGTAGTTGAGGTTTTTAATGAGGGAGCCACGAATGT
>NW_025179916.1:0-2324 GCF_004010195.1 Chiloscyllium plagiosum | reverse complement strand
AAATCCCTTACAATGAGAAACAGAGGATGTTATCATGCGGGATAAATATATAAGCACACCAAATAGATATGTATATTGGTTCTGTTATCACAGATGATAAAAGTAATATTCCTAAAGTGCTGGGAAGAAAAAGAGAGGGAGGAACTGAAAGAAATCAGTATTATCAGGGAGATAGTGTTGTGGAAATTGATGAGATTAAAGACAGTAAATTCCACCAACTGCGAATCAAACATCGGTGTACTATAAATGCAGTGAATGCGTTCTGTAAATAGAGTGTGGAGTCTAAATAGAGTAAATTAATTGTCATATTTCAATATTCTATCGACTCTGAAACAATATCTAGGGCTTGGAGGTCAGTTAATATGACGCCACGATTTATAAAAGGAAGTAGCAAGAAAACATGGAATGACAGAAAAGTTAGCCTAACACTGGAAAACACTAATTGGATTGGACAGAGCCAGCATGAATTTACGAAACTAAAATAGGAAAGGCGATCTCGTCTTCTTGTACACAAATCGTTGAACGTAAGCATGCAGGAGCAGCAGCAGGTGAGGAAGGCAAACGGTGTGTTAGCCTTTGTACTGAGAGGATTTGAACACATGAGCAGGGAAGACTTCCTGAAATTGTGCAGACTCTTGTTGACAGCACAACCGAGAGTGCAGTTTAGTGATCCCTATCTGATAAAGGATGTTCTCCATTCGGAGATGGCACAATAAAAGTTTACCAGAAAAATTCATGGGATGACAGGACTGACGTATGAGGATTCGTTTGGATGAAAATCACTCAAGTTTAAAATGATGAAGTCGGATGTCACCGAAACGAGAAAAATTCTAAAAGGTACGAACAAGGTAAATGCAGGAGGATGCTTTCAATGACCAGGGCGTCCAAACCATAGACTGTTGGGAGGTGGCGTCACTTCTAAGAATATGGGTAGTCCATTTAAGACTGAGATGACGATTTTATTTATTAATCAAAGACTGGTTACTAAGTGAAATTTGATGCCACAGAACGTAATTGAAGCCAGAATGTGGAATATTGACAGATGAAGATATCTAAAGTTTTGAGGCAAGACGGATCATAAGGTGTAGGCCTAAAGAAGTACCAAGTTACTGTGCGGAATGATCATATAAGATCATACTAAATTATAGAGAAGGATCAAACATCACAACAAGCCAGGCCAGTTCTAATATTTCATATTTCCATTCTGTTAAAGGTGGGATATGAAAACCAATTGTTTTTAACTGACGCAGATATCAGTAACATATTGTCTAGATTTAAAAAATAATTCTGTAAGTACTTACCAAACACTAATCGGGGAGCAATTTTAGCATACGAACTTTGGCAATTCGAGGAGGTGCAAAGTAACTTTTGAGACTCGTACACTGGCTGTTCTGTATCTCAATTTCAATTCAGTTCTCGAATTGCTGAATGTTCTGAAAAAACGAGATAGTATGTATGAAATAAGTAAACGTCTTTAAAATGTTGCTGATACTGGGTGGAGGGAATGGTAGGAAAGTGTGGGGAAGGGGAGCAGTGAGAAAAACAATGGGTCGGGTTTTTGTTGAGGGATTGGCCACGAATGACCCCAAATTCCAAAACTCCCGCGACCCGCTATCCTGCTCAGGAGTCCTGTCCCTCCACTTCCTGCTCCATTCTTTCCGTCTCTGACAAATTTACAGCAAGGTCAGTGATAGAGGTGTTCATGGGGTACACTTTCCCACCAATTCCAGTCACTAATACACTCCCAAGCGTCTCCCAACAACATTACATCCTCATGGACCACCGCAATCATTTCAAACAATATCACTTATTTTCAGCTGTATTCACACTCAAGATAGATCAACCAACCGTAACCTGATAAATTAAAAAAAAAATAAAACTGAAACAGGAATAGCGGTCGCTGACGGTGGCCTGTTTCTGAGAAGAAGACTCATGCTCTCTGTGGCTTAATTGGCGATCCCAGATAAACTATGTTTGGTTCCAGAATCATTTCATGACCAAACCTGTAACCTCTAACTGGGCTCTAGCATCTGGCGCTTCCCTCCCCTTTAGCCTTAATTAACGATTGTCGATTGGAGACAACAACATTTCGTTCCATTGAGCACTCGCCGCGAGCATGCTCACAGTTCATGTTAACCCTCTGCATACTGCAGGACCCATCCCAAGTGATGACGTATAATGTTCAACAGCGAAGAAGAGGCGGTCCTACAGGACCAAGCTGGAGGCACTGGTCCTCCAACCAATCAGAGAATCTCATGGGCTCTCTGGGCGGTCTGATAAATCAGAGAATACTGCTTGTCTAAAATAATCTAATCAGAACTTCC
>NW_025179915.1:0-2324 GCF_004010195.1 Chiloscyllium plagiosum | reverse complement strand
CAGACAGATACTACACACACAGACACACACGGATAGATTTTGCATCCATGGAGACTGATACTACACACACACGGAATGATATTGTATCCATGCAGACTGATACTACACACATACACGCACAAGGAATGATATTGCATCCATGCAGACTGATACTACACACACGCGGAATGATATTGCATCCATGCCGACTGATACTACACATAGACACACGGAATGATATTGCATCAATGTAGACTGATACGACACACACACGGAATGATATTGCATCCATGCAGACTGATACTACACACACACGGAATAATGTTGCATAATTGCAGACTGATACTACACACACACACGGAATGATATAGCATCCACGCTGACAGATACTACACACACACACAAACGGGATGATATTTCATCCATGCAGACTGACACTACACACAGACACACACGGAATGATATTGCATCCATGCAGACTGAAACTACACACACACACACGGAATGATCTTGCATCCATGCAGACAGATACTACACACACACACGGGATGATATTTCATCCATGCAGACTGATACAACACACACACATGGAATGATATTGAATTCGTGCAGACTGACACTACACACACACATGGAATGATATTGCATCCATGCAGACAGATACTACACACACACGGAATGATATAGCATTCATGCAGACTGATACTAAATACACACACGGAATAATATTGTGTCCATTCAGACTGATACTACACACACACGGAATGATGTCGCATCCATGCAGACTGATACTACACACACACACACATGGAATGATATTGCATCCATGCAGACTGATACTACACACACAGGAATGACATTGCATCCATGCCGACTGATACTACGCGCACACGGAATGATATTGCATCCATGCAGACTGATACTACACACACAGAGAATGATGTTGCGTACATGCAGACTGATACTACACACACACGGAATGATGTTGCGTACATGCAGACTGATACTACATACAATACACAAACGGAATGATGTTTCATACATGCAGACTGATACTACACACACATGGAATGATACTGCATCCATGCAGACTCATACTACACACACATGGAATGATATTGCATCCATACAGACGGATACGACACACACGTAGAATGATATTGCATCCATGCAGACTGATACTACACACACATGCTATGATATTGCATCCATGCAGACTGATACTACACACACACGGAATGATATATCGTTCATGCAGACTGATGCTACACACACACACGTAGAATGATATTGCATCCATGCAGACTGATACTACACACACATGCTCCGAATGATATTGCATCCATGCAGACGGATACTACGCACACACGGAATGATGTTGCATCCATGCCGACTCATACGGAATGATATTGTATCCATGCAGACAGATTCTACACACACACGGAATGATGTTGCATCCATGCAGCCTGATACTACACACACACAGAATGTGTTGCATTCATGCAGACTGATACTACACACACACACGGAATGATATTGCATCCATGCAGAATGATACTACACACATACGGAATGATATTGCATCCATGCAGACTGATACTACACACAAGCGGAATGATGTTTCATCCATGCAGACTGATACTACACACACACGGAATGATAATGCATCCATGTAGACGGATACTACACACACACGGAATGATATAGCATCCATGCAGACTGATACTACACACACACAGAATGTGTTGCATCCATGCAGACTGATACAACACACAAACGGAATGATGTTTCATCCATGCAGACTGATACTACACACACACGGAATGATAATGCATCCATGTAGACTGATACTACATGCACACGGAATGACATTGCATCCATACAGACTGGCACTACACACACACTCGGAATGATATTGCATCCATGCAGATTGATACTGCACGCACACAGAATGATATTGCATCCATGCAGACTGATACTACACATACACATGGAATGATATTGCATCCATGCAGACTGATACTACACATACACATGGAATGATATTGCATCCATGCAGACTGATACTACACACACACACACGGAATGATATTGCATCCATGCAGACTGATACTACACACACACAGAATGATGTTGCATCCATGCAGACTGATACTACACGCACATACGAAATTATATTGCATCCATGCAGACTGATAGTACACACATACGCACGGAATGATATTGCATCCATGCAGACTGATACTACACACAAACACACACGGAATGATATTGCAACCATGCTGACTGATACTACACATGCACGGAATGAAATTGCATCCATGCAGACTGATACTACACACACA
>NW_025179914.1:1135-2324 GCF_004010195.1 Chiloscyllium plagiosum | reverse complement strand
AATTGCCCAACACCATTGAGCTCAACATTGATGCCCCCAGAATCCATACAGTGTGGAAAGAGACCATTCAGTCCGTCCCAAACCAGTGAAGAGGATCCCACCCAGACCCCAATCCTACCCCTATAACCCTGCATTAACCATGGCCAATCCCCCGAAACTGCACATCATAGAATCCTCCAGCATGGAAGCAGGCCTTTCAGTCCATCAGGTCCATATACTGACCCTCTGACTGGCATCCAATCCCAGCCCAACACCCTCTCTAATCCCTGTAACCCTGCATTTCCCATGGCTAATCCTCTTAGCCTGCATAACTCTCACACTATGGGCAACTTAGTATTACTAAGCCATCTAAACTCCACATCTTTGGACTGTGGGGGGGCAACTGGAGCACCCGTAGAAAACCCACGCAGTGAAGGGGAGAATGTGCAAACTCCCAATACTTACCCGAGGCTGGAATTATTCCTGGATTCCTGGAGCTGTAAGGCAGCAATGCTAACAACTGAGCTACTGTGACACCCAATGTTTTTGCCACTGGCCATGTAGGGGTTGGTTAGCTCGGTTGATTCTGTAGTTGGCTTACAATGTATCGTCACGCTGTAAGCATGCGGTTCAATTGCTGCTCTGGTTGAGATTGCTATAGCCCTCTATACTATCGACGACACCTCCAACCTTTGTGTCATCCCCAAATTTACTAACCCATCCCTCAACCTCCTCATCCAAGTCATTTCTAAAAACTAAAAGAGCAGAGGCCCAAGAACAGAGCCCTGCGGGACCCCACACAACTCTGAACTCCAGGCAGATTACTTACCATCCACAATCACTCTCCGCCTTCTGTCAGCCAGCCATATTGACTACCTTTAATCACACTATGCTTTGCCAAACAGTCAAAAATGCTGTCCCTCTGAAATCTTTCCACAACTTTGCTGACAACAGACGTAAGACTGACTGGTCTGTAATTGCCAGCGATTTCCCTATTACCCTTCTTGAAAAAAGGAACAACATTCGCCTCCTTCCAATCCTCCGGTACGACTCCCGTGGAGAGTGAGGAAGCAAATATCCTCACCAGCGGCTTAGCAACCTCCTTTCTCGCTTCCCAGAGCAGCCTCGGGAAAATCTGGTCTGGCCCTGGGGACTTATCAATCTTAATGTTTTCCAAAATTTCTAGCATATCAACTTCATCAATCTTGAT
>NW_025179914.1:0-468 GCF_004010195.1 Chiloscyllium plagiosum | reverse complement strand
AGCAATGCTACACCCCCTCCTCTTTTTCCACCCTCCCTGTTCTTTCTAAATGTTCTAAACCCCGGAACATCAAGCAATCATTCCTGCCCCTGTGAAACCCACATCCCCATTATGGCCACAACATCATAGTCCCCAAGTACTGATCCATGCTCTAAGTTCATCACTCTTATTTCAGATACTCCTTGCATAAAGAAGACACACTTTAACTGATCAGATTGGATTAGATTAGATTAGATTAGATTACTTACAGTGTGGAAACAGGCCCTTCGGCCCAACAAGTCCACACGGACCCGCCGAAGCGCAACCCACCCATACCCCTACATTTACCCCTTACCTAACACTACGGGCAATTTAGCATGGCCAATTCACCAGACCTGCACATCTTTTGGACTGTGAGAGGAAACCGGAGCACCCGTAGGAAACCCACGCAGACATGAGGAGAACGTGCAAACTCCACACAGTCGGTCG
>NW_025179913.1:0-2324 GCF_004010195.1 Chiloscyllium plagiosum | reverse complement strand
GACACTGACACACTCCCCAAGGGTCCCTCTACAAATACTGATACACTCCCCAAGGGACTCTCTAACAGATACTGGCACACTCCCCAAATGACCCTCAACAGATACTGGCACACTCCCCAATGGGACCTCTACAGATACTGACACACTCCCCAAGGGACCCTCTTCAGATACTGACACACTCCCCAAGGGACCCTCGACAGATACTGGCACACTCCCCAAGGGACCCTTTACAGACACTGACACACTCCCCAAGGGACTCTCTACAGATACTGACACACTCCCCAAGGGACGCTCTACAGACACTGCCTCACTCCCCAAGGCTCCCTCTACAGATACTGACACACTCCCCAAGGGACCCTCTACAGATACTGACACACTCCCCAAGGGACGCTCTACAGATACTGGCACACTCCCCAAGGGACCCTCTGCAGATACTGGCACACTCCCCAAGGGACCCTCTACAGATCCTGTCACACTCCCCAAGGGACCCTCTACAGATACTGACACACTCCCCAAGGGACCCTCTACAAATACTGACACACTCCCCAAGGGACCCTCTACAGATACTGACACACTCCCCAACGGACCCTCTACAGATACTGACACACTCCGCAAGGGACCCTCTACAGATACTGACACTCTCCCCAAGGGACCCTCTACAGATACTGGCACACTCCCCAAGTGTCCCTCTACAGATACTGACACACTCCCCAAGGGACCCTCTACAAATACTGACACTCTCCCCAAGGGACCCTCTACAGATACTGACACACTCCCCAAGGGACCCTCTACAGATACTGGCACACTCCCCAAGGGACCCTCGACAGTCGGTACGTTCAGCAACACGCCTGAGGGTCCCAAACAATTTGGGACCACTCGAGTCTCTATCATTTCTGTTTTTCAGTTGTCGGTCACCCAAGGGGGCATGAAGTCTGCAAGAAAAGCTTCTCGCCATCAAAATGGTGGAGCAACAGTGGATTAGTGTTCTTTTGACAGGTGGTTATGTGTTGCGCAAAAGGATAGTTTACATTTCTGATTTGAGGCGATGTGTTGATACTGAATTGTTTAATGAAGTCGACTCTGCGAACCAAGTACAATGGCAGACGTGGGAAGGGAAAGTGATACTTGGAGACATGGCAGTGTTGACTTGCATATGTTCTAGTAACCCACAATTGGCATGCATGACCAACTCTTACTGCACAGAGTAAAGTCAGGGTAGCGAAAGAGATGAGCATATAGATGCATGGAGTGTTCTGTGTCATCATGTTCAGTGACATCATGAAGAGAGTAAAATATATGCACAGGGGCGTTGCCTCGACCTGCCATCCAAGCTTTCCATTGTCCTTTCATCCAGACAGAATCGGAAGATTACCAAATAAATTGTTGTCCCCTTTGGGATTTGGTATTCTTGAACTTCTGTCCTGATGACAGCAGGATGTCCTATCAGCATCCTTAATTAAAAGCAAAATACTGCAGATACCAGAAATCTGACACACAGATAGAAGGTGGCTGGAGAAACTCAGCATGGGTCTGGTAGCATCTGCGGAGAGAGAAACAGAGTTAACATTCCGAATCTGGTGAGACTCTTTTCAGAAATCCTGAAGTTCTGAAGAAGAGTCATATTGCACATGAATTGTTCACTGTACATCCCTCTCCACAGACGTTGCCAGACCTGCTGAGTTTCTCCAGCACTTTCTGTACACAACCTTCCAGCTGAGGTCTAACAAGGGTCTTGTACAAGTTCAACATCATCTCCCAGCTCTTGTTCTCTATGTCCCTATTAATAAAGCTGAGGACACTGTGTGCTTTATTAACTGCTCTCTCCACCTGTCCTGCCACCTTCGATGATCTGTACCCAGATAGACCCAGCTCCCTCTGCTCCTGCACCTCCTTTAGAATTGTACGTGGTGTTTCAATATTAATTACATTCAACTTTGCTCAGAAACAAGGATGGGGCCTGTTGCGAGGTTTTCAGTTGGTCATTCAAAACAGTTCTAGAGTCATTTCAGAGCAGTTTGTAGATTACAGTTGTGAGAGAAACACGGGATGGCGGAGGAGGGGTCACAGTTTATAGGTAGGACTGAGATGAGGAGAAATGTCTTCACACAGGGAATGGGGAGCCTGTGGAATTCTCTGTCACAGGAAGTGGTTGAGGCAAAAACATGGAATGTTTTCAAGAAGAAGTTAGATATAGCTCGTCGGGTTAAAGGGATCAAAGGGTACGGGGGAGAAAGCCGGAACAGGATACTGAGATTGCATGATCAGCCAAATTGACCCACACAGAAATCAGGGTGTAGATTAGAGTGGTGCTGGAAAAGCACAGC
>NW_025179912.1:0-2324 GCF_004010195.1 Chiloscyllium plagiosum | reverse complement strand
CTTGGGTCGGTTAGAACCTCTCTGAAAAAAAAAACAGTCACAACATAACCTTGTGACGGGAACATATAAACCTGAATCATTAATATCCAAAGATGTCGTCAGTTCTCAAAATCACCATAAATAGTGGTTAAGACCCTAAAACACACATGTGCATTCAGATAGTATAAAAATGCAAGCTTGCAGAACTACATCCAAATTCAGTGTGTGATACACCTACCACTGAGTGTGTCGATCTGTCATTCAAGTTTCGACAATGCTTTGGCAATCGTGTTTTCAAGACCTGCCGCTTGCACAATTTTCAATTACAGGATCGAGCTAAACAGACTCACACTTTTGTCCTTAAATTTCTCCAAAAGCTTCAATGGGTTATGATCAGTACTTACAATTGTCTCAGATGCGTTGCGGATAATATAAAAACTGAAACGTTGTCGTGCCAACACGAAGCTCAAAGTCTCTTTCTCAACTGTTGAATATTTCTACCAATGAACGTTTAACTTTCTGGATAAATACCAATGAGTCTTTCTATCTTCTCGTCGTCTTCCAGCAGGTGTGCAGCACCGACACCGACATCAGTCGCATTTATAGCCACCTTGAAAGGCTTTGCTTAATCAGATGTAGCTGATATTGGGGCAGTGGTTAACACATTTTGCGTGCTGACAAATGCCTTTTCACAGATCGCTGCCCACGAAGTTTCTTGCTTTTCTTGAGCAATACAGTGAGAGGAGCAGCCATACTGCTAAAATTAGGCACAATATTTCGATAAATTCCACTCAATCCCAGGAGCCGTAGAAAAGCTCTTTTTGTCGACTGTGTGGGAAATTCCCCAATTTCCTTCACTTTTACATCTCATTGACTTGGGCTTTGTCAAATTGACTTTTCGCTCGGTTTACCACCAAGCCTGCCTTCCAAAATCGATTAAACAAGTTTGATAAATGCTTCCATCAGTGACTAAAAATCACCAGGTCATCAATGTACAGAACATTTTGGATAATTCAGCAACGTATTGGTTAGTCTCTGGTACGTGAGTGGCACGTTTTCGTACCAAATGTAAGTTGCTTGTTCCACCTTCCCACTCAAGCCTTCCAACTGTGGAATTGAATGTGCATATTTTTTTTTAACTGCATTGTCTTTGCGATATTCCACACATAATCGGTGGGTACCATCTGGCTTCAGTACCATGACTTTGGCTTAGTTCCAGTCACTGTAACTCAGGTCGATTATTTCATCTTGGAGCATGTGTTCAATCCCCTTCTGAACCTGTGCCAACTTTAGAGGATTATGGCTATACGGATGCTGCTTTATCGGAGCAGCATGTCCTTTCTCTACATTCTGCACAATTAGGTAGTATTTCCCATTTAATTTCTTCATATCACCCCATATAATACTAACAACTCTTTCAGGTCATTTCATTTGTTTTTCCTCAGTAAGGATACTCAATACTTTATCCAAATTTTAGACAACTTCTTCATTGTCCACTTTAATTTGAGGAATATCCAATTCAGAATTCTCTGAACTTTGTTCTTCCTTCTGTACTGTAATCATTAACACCTTCTCCTGTTGCTCTCCTTCTCTGTCGAAATACATTTTGAGCATATTCACGTGACATACTGTGTGAGATTTCTTTCTGTCTGGAGTCCCTAACAAATAGTTACCCTCACTCAATATTCTTTCTATTTGATAAGGTTCACTAATCCTTGCTTTTCAAGATCCCCCCATTACTGGAAGTAACAAACATACCTTATCCCCGATAGCAAAACTGCACTTTTTTGAGTTCTTGTCCACTTCCTGTTTAGGTGCATTCTGCAATACTTTTAAATGCCATCTAGCCAACTCCCCAGCGCTTTTCAATCCTTCCGGAAAATTTGAGACATAGTCCAATAGTGTGGCCTTTTAATTATAATTTACTAATTACTCCGTAATCAATTAAACGGTCCTACCTCTTAATAACCTAATTAAAATGGACCGAATCAGGTCGATTCATTTTGTGCATCTCTGATCACAAAAAGCACAAATGGAATTCCCTTACCCCAATCAGCTGGATAATCCTTACCATAAACATTCAACATGGTCTTTAATGTTTGATGTTACCTTTCTCGTGCTCTCTGCGATTTTGGATGGTTCACAGTAGATTTGAATTGCTTTATTACAGAGCTGCCCTTAACGTCCTTGAATTGTTTGGATGTGAAGTTTGAACTTTGATTGCACTGTTTCTCTATTGATAGTCCGTATATACTAAAAAAAAGTATTCCCTCTACAATCCTTTTCGCTGTGATGTTGCTTAATGCAATGATCTCCAGAAATTTCGTACATACATCCATTATTGT
>NW_025179911.1:0-2324 GCF_004010195.1 Chiloscyllium plagiosum | reverse complement strand
TAAACAGAGGCTTCCGAGTGCACACACTGACTAGGCCAGTGCAAACAGGTGCGTCCGAGTGCACACACTCACTAGACCATTGTAAACAGAGGCTTCCGAGTGCACACACTGACTAGACCATTGTAAACAGATGCCGCCGAGTGCACACACTCACTAGACCATTGTAAACAGATGCCGCCGAGTGCACACACTGACTAGACCAGTGTAAACAGATGCCTCCGAGTGCACACACTGACTAGACCATTGTAAACAGATGCCTCCGAGTGTACACACTCACTAGACCATTGTAAACAAATGCCTCCGATTGCACACACAGACTAGACCATTGTAAACAGATGCCTCCGAGTGCACACGCTGACTAGACCATTGTAAACAGATGCCTCCGAGTGCACACACTGACTCGACCATTGTAAACAGAGGCTTCCAAGTACACACACTGACTAGACCATTGTAAACAGTTGTCGCCGAGTGCACACACTGACTAGACCATTGTAAACAGATGCCGCCGGGTGCACACACAGACTAGACCATTGTAAACAGAGGCTTCCAAGTGCTAACACGGACTGGACCATTATAAACAGATGCCTCCGAGTGCACACACTGACTAGACCAGTGTAAACAGATGCGTCCGAGTGCACACACTCACTAGACCATTGTAAACAGATGCCGCCGAGTGGACACACTGACTAGACCATTGTAAACAGAGGCTTCCAAGTGCTAACACTGACTGGACCATTGTAAACAGATGTCTCCGAGTGCACACACTGACTCGACCATTGTAAACAGACGCCTCCGAGTGCACACACTGACTAGACCATTGTAAACAGATGCGTCCGAGTGCACACACTGACTAGACCATTGTAAACAGATGCGTCCAAGGGCACACACTGACGAGACCATTGTAAACAGAGGCTTCCGAGTGCTCACACTGACTAGACCATTGTAAACAGATGCCTCCGAGTGCACACACTGACTAGACCATTGTAAACAGATACCTCCGAGTGCACAGACTGACTAAACCATTGTCAGCAGAGGATTCCGAGTGCACACACTGACTAGACCATTCTGAACAGATACCTCCGAGTGCATACACTGACTAGACCATTGTAAACAGACGCCTCCGAGTGCACACACTGACTAGACCATTGTAAACAGATGCCTCCGAGTGCACACACTGACTAGATCATTCTAAACAGAGGCTTTCGAGTGCAGACACTCACTAGACCATTGTAAACAGATATCTCCGAGTGCACACACTGACTAGACCATTGCAAACAGATGCCTCCGGGTGCACACACTGATTAGACCATTGTAAACAGATGCCTCCGAGTGCACACACTCACGAGACCATTCCGAACAGATGCCTCCGAGTGCAGACACTCACTAGACCATTATAAACAGAGGCTTCCGAGTGCACACACTGACGAGACCATTGTAAACAGATGCCTCCGAGTGCACACACTGACTAGACCATTCTAAACAGATGCCTCCTAGTGCACACAATGACTAGACCACTGGAAACAGATGTCTCCGAGTGCACACACTGACTAGACCATTGTAAATAGATGCCTCCGAGTGCACACACTGACTAGATCATTCTAAACAGAGGCCTCCTAGTGCACACACTGACTAGACCATGGTAAACAGATGCCTCCGAGTGCACACACTGACTAGACCGTTCTAAACAGATGCCTCAGAGTGCACACACTGACTCGACCATTGTAAACACATGTCTGCGAGTTCACACACTGACTAGACCATTGTAAACACAGGCTTCCGAGTGCACACACTGACTAGACCATTGTAAGCAGTGGATTCCGAGCGCACACACTGAGTAGACCACTCTAAACAGATGCCTCCAAGTGCACACACTGACTAGACCATTGTAAACAGATGCCTCCTAGTGCACACACTGACTAGACCATTGTAAACAGATGCCTCCGAGTGCACACACTGACTAGACCATTCTAAACAGATGCCTCCGAGTGCACACACTGACTAGACCATTATAAACAGATGCCTCCGAGTGCACACACTGAGTTGACCATTGTAAACAGATCCCTCCGAGTGCACACACTGACGAGACCATTGTAAACAGATGCCTGTGAGTGCACACACTGACCAGACCAATGTAAACAGAGGCTTTCGAGTGCACACACTGACTAGACCGTTGTAAACAGATGCCTCCGAGTGCACACACTGACTCGACCATTGTAAACACAGGCTTCCGAATGCACACACTGACTAGATAATTCTAAACAGAGGCTTCCGAGTGCACACACTGACGAGTCCATTGTAAACAGATGCCTCCGAGTGCACACACT
>NW_025179910.1:0-2324 GCF_004010195.1 Chiloscyllium plagiosum | reverse complement strand
AATTCGTGGAACTCTGCACCAAATCTCCCATTTATTGCGGCAGTGCACCACTTCTCTATTTAGTATTACCCTGTCCCAATTCTCCAACTTAGTACCACACTGCAACATTTCTTCCTTTTAGGGTTACGCTGCCCAAAATCTCGTATTTAGTACTACTCTCAACCAATTCTCCCATTTACTACTACACTGCCCCAATTCCCCCTCTAGCCATACTCTGCACCAATTCTCTCATTTGGAATAGCAATACCAATCCTTTCATTTAGTGTGAAACTTTACAAATATTCCCCTTTATGGAGACGTTGCGCCGATTCTCACTTTCATTATGACACTGCCCCAAGTCTCGTCTTTATTGCTTTACTGCTGCAATTCTGCCATTTAGTGCTACACTGCAGCAACTGTCGCATTTAGTGATACACTATATCTAATCCCCCATTTAGTACTACACTGCATAAATTCTCCCATTTAGTACTGCCCTGACCAAGTCTCCCATTTCGGGCTACGTTGCACCAATTCTCCCAATCAGTGTAACTCTGCACCAACTCTGCCATTTTTAGCTATATTACACTTATTCTCCCATTGAGTGCTACACTTCACCAATTGCCCCATTTAGTGCTACACTGCACAATTCTCAAATTTAGTACTACACTGTGACAATTCTCGCATTTAGTGCTACACTGCCCCAAGGATCCCATTTAGAACTACTCTGCACAGTTCTCCCATTTCGTGCAATTCTGCACCAATTGCCCCATTTACTGCTACAGTGCACTACTTCTTGTTACAACGCACTAATTCATCTATTTATTACGCCTCTGCCCCAATTTCCCGATTTAGTATGATACTGCCCCAGTTCTATCATTTATTGCTACACTACACCATTTCCCCCACTTGGTGTTGCAGTGTCCCAATTCTTCCATTTAGTATAACGGTGCACCCAATTTTTGCATTTGTTGCTATACTGCCCCAAGTCTCGCATTTAGTACTACCCTGTGCAAATTTTCTCATATAGTACCACACTGGACCAAATCTCCCAATTAGTGCTACTCTGCACTGAATCTCCCTTTAAGTACTACAATGCCCCAATTACCCAATTTACTGCCAAGCTGCTGTAATTCTTCCATTTATTGCTTCAATGCACTAATCCCCCCGTTTAGCTTTACATGGCCCCAATTCTTCTATTTAGAATTTCCATGGAACAATGCTCGCATTTGGTGCTGCACTGCCCCAAGTCTCCCATTTAGCACTATCCTACAGCAACTGTGCCATTTCCGACCACACTGAACCAATTCTGCCATTTCATGCTACTCTGCACCGATTCTCTTTTTTAATACATAAATGCTCCAATTCATTGCTATGCTACTGTAATTTTTACATTTATTTCTCTTTACTGCACCACTTGCCCCATTGAGTAGTACACTGACCCAAATCTGCTATTTAGTACTATACGGTATCAATTCTCCCATTAAATGCTTCATTGCCCGAAGTCTCCCGTTTAGTACTACTCTGTATCAATTTTCACATTTCAGGCTGCACTGAACCACTCCTTCAAATTATTACAATTCTGCCAAAAACTGCAAAACTACAACAAATTTTCCACTTAGTGCTACACTGCACTAATTGCCCCAGTTCGTGCTACAATGTCCCACGTCTCGCATTTAATACTTCTCTGCACCAATTCCCCTATTTAGGGCTATACTGCACCACTTCCCACAACTTGTGCAACTCCGTACCAATTCTCCCAGTTATTGCTGCACTGCACAAATTGCACAAGTTAGTATGTCACTACAAGTCTCAGATTTAATGATCAGATTAACAACAGATTTAAAACCTGATACAAAATGCAGAGACCCACTTGGAGTCTCACCTGGTGAACTATAAACCAAGTTACTATTAAGTACAAACATCTGTAATTTCTTTCCAAATGAAAATTTACTTTGAGATTTCACTGCCTTTTTTTCTCTTTCTTCTCAATAAGACCTTACAGGGATTCTGTTGTCTCTCAATAGATGCTGCCAGACCTGCTGAGTTTCTCCAGCAGTCTCTGCGTTTGCTTATGATCTCCAGAAACCACATTGTTTTGCTTTCATTGAGACGTGAGAGTTGACCTTCGATCATGTATGAGAGTTCTGATAGATTCATTTTCCTCCAGTAGTGCACTGGAATCTCAACAAAAATCTTAAGATTGATAAGCTGGAGAGTGAAATGAACACTCAACTGTGGGACTGAGAGATTATTATCTCCCAGTCAGCGATCTTCACATGAATGAAGTTTCTGTCATTCCAAAAACTCAAAAACAATCAATGCTTCAAGTTTTAACTTTCAATATA
>NW_025179909.1:0-2324 GCF_004010195.1 Chiloscyllium plagiosum | reverse complement strand
GGGAAGAGATGTGGTCAGATAAGCTCAGCCAGTGGCATTAATGAACGTAGTAAAGGAGAGCTAGAGAGGAGGCGAGGGGCTGCAGAATACTGCACAGCCTCGGCAGGTGCCAGGAATGGAGCTAGTACCTGATCGCTCCAAGAATCGGGGGAGAAGGAGGAGGATTTATAATTATGAGAGATATAAGATCTAATAATCGCTGATATTAGGTGATGAGTGATTGTGCACTCTTCCCGATCTGTCAAACGAGATTGTGGTTATTTGTGGGATAGAAAAGAACCATAAATTAATCGTTTCCAATGGAAGATCATGTTTCAGTGCCAGCTTAAGATTGGGCAAGTTACAGTGGCAGTGATTGTCAGGCTATCAATTCCAGGAGATAAAAACAAGGACTCCAGATGCTGGAAATCAAAGTCTAAGTTAGAGTGGAGCTGGAAAATAAAAGGTCAGGCAGCTTCCAAGAAGCAGGAAAACCGACGTTTCGGGCAAAAGCCCTTCATCAGGAATAGAGACAGGTAAATCTCTCCATTCTGCAGGCACCCTGCCTCTGTTCCTGATGATGGGATTTTGCCCGAAACGTCGATTTTCCTGCTTCTCAGAACCTGCCAGACCTGGTTTGCTTTTCCAGCACCACTCTAATCTATCAATTCCAGGAATTAAGTTTGTCCATGGGAATGATTTGGTAGAATCCAAAGTGGCAGTAAAGCCCCTTGCTGTGGATCAGCACAAGGAATACCAAGAAACTGATGTGTTAAACCAGAAATATTTGCACAGGCTGTGTGGTGACCAGAACAAAATCATAAATACGAGCAAAAAGTAAAGAACAAGATGACGGAGTTGAGGGACAATTAGCGGATACCCTATTTGACGTCATGATGCCAGAAGAGCTTGAATCGGCAGCGGGTCAAACACAAGTGTGTAGTCCTGAAAGGATAAGCGTTTTGCAACAGAAAGACAAGACGATAAAAGTTACATCTGTGGATGAGTACTCCAAAAAGGATGCAGAGAATATTCTGGAGGATTATTATCTGAAATATTGAAACCTAAGATGGAAATGAAGACCACCACAGGCTAGTGCAGATGAGAAATGGGCCAAAGTGTACGAGGTTGGTTGCCAGTATAATACAGACAGGAAGTGCTAGTGGTAGCATATGACCTAACTGTTGGAGGTCACATTGGGGTAGGAAAGACTCAGGCTAAGGTACGAAAGCACTTCTATTGGCCAAGAAAGCACAAGGATGTGGTTAGCTTTTGCTGAACGCGTTCATGCATGCCAAACGGTAATTAGGCCACAGGATGTAACAAAACCAGCACTTTTGTGGCCAATTCCTGCAATCGGAGAACCTTTCACACAGCTTGTGATTGTGTAGGTCCCCTTCTGAGAATTAAACGTGGAACAAATACTTGTTAACCACAATGGATGTGGCTACCAGTTTTCAGAGGCAAAGCCATAACTGAGTATCGAGGCAAAAGCGGAGGTAGACAAATTTTAGATTTCGTCACACGGTATGGGCTACTGAGAGAGAGTCATTCGGACTGAGGGTAAACTTTTACTGAGGAGATCGTTACCGGGGTTATGGATAGCTTATGTATACAACACTTGAAATCCAGTGCATATGTTTGTGAATCCCAGGGAGCTTAAGAAAGGTGACATCAGACCTTGTATATCATATTGAGAAGATGCTGTTAGGATTACCTGAATGATTGGAATAAAGATATTCCATTCGTATTGTTTGCCGTTAGAGATGTATCAATCGAATCTACTCAGTTCCCTCCCTTTGAGGTAATATTCGAGCATGAAGTGAGACTTTCTTTGAAATTAATGATAGAAAAATTGGCAGATCGAAAGTTAGATATCTCGCACTTAGATTATGTATTGGAGGTGAGGGAGAGCTTAAATCGAGTAGGTGAGTTAGGTAAAGAGCACCTAAAGTGGCCACAGTGTTGGATGTAGCTGCCGGCTGATGAAAGCTCTGTGATTCGGACGTTTTCCCGAAGGGATGACGTGTTAGTATTATAGATCCCTTCAAAGACAGGTTGAGTAGTCCCTACCAAATTTAGAAGAAGTTGAGTCAGGCGAACTATCTCGTACTTATGCTGGTTACGTATCAGTATGGTATCAATAAGATATCGAGTAAAGTATGTGAACATATTGAAACTATGCTGTATAGGAGAAGAAAGATCTGGTGACACACGTGTTAGTTACTACCCCACAATGTGAGGATTCAAAACCAGATGACGTGAATTTTGATCTTTCTCAAACTGGAACCCGCATTCCCACCTAGTATTGGGTCATCAACTAACAAGGAAACATTTGAATGTTG
>NW_025179908.1:0-2324 GCF_004010195.1 Chiloscyllium plagiosum | reverse complement strand
GGGCATCGCTGGCTGGTCATTATTTATTACCCACCATTAGTTGCCCTTGAGGGGTGGTTGTGAGCTACATTCTTGAACTGCTGCAGTCGATGTCCTGTAGGTTGACCCACGATGCCATAAGTGAGGGAATTCCAGGATTTTGACGGAGCCTGGCCTTAAAGGAATGGTGATTTGTTTCCAAGTCAGGATGGAAGTGGCTTCGCGGGGAACCTTCAGGTAGTGGTGTTCTCATGTATTTGCTGCCCTTGTCCTTCTAGATTATAGTGGTTATGACTTTGGTCGGTGCTGCCTGGGTACTTTCAGTGAATTTCTGCAGTGCATCTTGTAGATAGTACACACTGCTGCTACTGAGTATCAATGGTGGACAGATTGGATATTTGTGGATGTGCTGCCAATGAAATGGGCTGCTTTGTCATGAATGGTGTCAAGCTTCTTGGGTGTAGTTGGAGTTGAATTCATCTAGACAAGCGGGCTCAGGTTGTGAGTGCACCATCACACATCTGACTTGTGCCTTGTAGATGGTGGATAGGCTTTGGGGAGTCAGGAGTTGAGTTACTCACCATAGTATTCACAGCATCTGACATGCTATTCTAGACACTGTGTTGATGGGTTGAGACCGATTAAGTTCCTATCCAATGGTAACACCCGGATGTTTTTAATGAGGGATTCAGTGACATTAACACTATTGATTGTCAAGGGGTGGAGGGTAGAGTTTGTCTTATTGGAGAGAGTCATTGCCTTGCATTTGTGTGGCGTGAATCTTGCTTGCCATTTCTCAGCCCAACCGCAGATTCCCAGCATTTCTGGTGGCACAGTGGTAGAGTGGTGAGCAATGCTGAGTCCAAGCACCAGCGACCCACGTTCGATATCAGCCTTGGAGGGCCATCTGTATGGAGTTTGCACATTCTGTCCGGGTCTGTGTTGTCTTGGGTTCGCAGGCTTTCTCCCACAGTTCAAAGTTGTGCAGGCTTGGTAGTTTAGCGATATTAAATAGAGGGTTGTGCCAGTCCGGTGGGGATGTGCGATGGTTGTTGGAGTGTTTGGTGCAGACATGATAGGCTGAATGGTCTCTACCTGCAGTTTTGGGACACTATGATTCCATGATATTTTCTCGATCTTATTGCATTTGAACATTGACTGAATTTTTCAGTAACAGAGGAGTTACGTTTGGTGCTGAACATTGTGCAATCACTGGCGCACATCCACACTTCTGACCTTATTATGGAGGGTAAGTCATTGATGAAGCAGCTGAAGATGGTTGGGCCAAGGGCACTACGTTGAGGAATTCCTGCAATGATGACCTGGAGCTGAGAAGTCTGACTTCCAACACCAGAACCATCTCTTTCCGTGCCAGGTTTGACTCCATCCACTGGAGTATTTACACCCTCATACTCATTCCAGTTTTGCTCGGATCCTGGTACCACAATCAGTTGAATGGGGTATCGATGTTAAAGGCTATCACTCTCACCTCACCTCTGGAATTCAGCTCTGCAATTCAATTTCTACAATGATAGATTCTCCAAAAAACAGGACACCATTACAACCAGAGAGTACAGCTTAAAGTTTGAGATCCCCATTCCATGATCAGTAATCCCAACACTCAGAGTGATTTCTGGAAACCTGGGGTCCACATCATACATCATTCCAGTAAATCACTGGCAATGAAAAGTGCCTGCGAGCCACAAAAATGTTTTTATGTTTTTTCTCGTTTGAGGAATTACACCACAGAGTTAGTTTAGCATGTTCACTACATAGATTGATGTCACACATTAGGAAATCATATTACCCCAATCCAGTGCCCAGTAAGTCAAGGTTTAAATGTAACCATCATGCATAGCTGTGTAGCAGCATGAAGACAACATCTAACATTAATTAATATGATCATGTGGGGAAGGAAAGACTGAACTTCAAGGAAGAATAAGGATTCCAAGAGAGCCCATTGCAGAATAATAAAACCGCAGAACACTCAGTCTTCTCTATTGTAGTAATCTCTGGAATTTTGGGGCAGCAACATTTTTTTTTATGAATGTTGCACAATCTTATCAGTAACTAAATGAAATTAGTTTAAGATTTTGAAACCCAGAACTCCAGCAACAGCATTTTCCTTTACCTGAACTATTGAAGAATCTGGGCGTTATTGCAGCAAAACATTTGATCCAATATGTCACACCCCTGATGTAAAATATACCGTGCTAGATATGTCCCAGCCAGCAGGGTTGATGCAGCAGATCTGACATTTATAATGTACTGTGAAAATGTTTAACTTTTGTTATTGATACTGCAAATGTGCGTAAACTTCCAAGAGCTAGCTGTCAAATGCAATT
>NW_025179907.1:0-2324 GCF_004010195.1 Chiloscyllium plagiosum | reverse complement strand
ATTCCTAAAAGGAAGAAAGATCCCAGGAGGAGCATGGGCGGCCGTGGCTGACGAGGGAAGTTAAGAAATATATAAAGTTAAAAGAGAAAAAGTATAACATAGCAAAGATAAGTGGGAAAACTGAGGACTGGGAAGCTTTTAAAGAGCAAGAGGATTATAAAGAAGGAAATACGCAGAGGAAAAATGAGGTACGAAGGTAAATTGGCCAATAATATAAAGGAGGATAGTAAAAGCTTTTTTAGGTATGTGCAAGGCAAAAAAATGGTTAGGACTAAAATTGGGCCCTTGAAGTCAGAAACAGGGGAATATATTACGGGGAACAAAGAAATGGCAGAATAATTAAATGGGTACTTCAGATCTGTGTTCACTGGGGAAGACACAAGCTATTTCCCTGAGGTAACAGTGGCTGAAGGACCTGAACTTAAGGGAATTTATATTTGCCAGGATTTGGTGTTGGAAAGACTGTTAGGTCTGAAGGTTGATAAGTCCCCGGGGCTTGATGGTCTGCATCCCAGGGTACTGAAGGAGGTGGCTCAGGAAATCGTGAATGCGCTGGTGATTATTTTCCAGAGTTCGATAGATTCGGGGTCGGTTCCTGAGGATTGGAGGGTGGCTAATGTTATACCACTTTTTAAGAAAGGTGGGAGAGAGAAAGCAGGAAATTATAGACCAGTTAGTCTGACCTCAGTGGTGGGAAAGATGCTGGAGTCTATTACAAAGGATGAAATTACGGCACATCTGGATAGTAGTAACAGGATAGGACAGAGTCAGCATGGGTTTATGAAGGGGAAATCATGCTTGACTAATCTTCTTGAATTTTTTGAGGATGTAACTCTGAAGATGGACGAGGGAGATCCAGTAGATGTAGTGTACCTGGACTTTCAGAAAGCTTTTGATAAAGTCCCACACAGGAGGTTAGTGAGTAAAATTAGGGCGCATGATATTGGGAGCAAAGTAGATTGGATTGAAAATTGGTTGGCTGATAGGAAACAAAGGATAGTGATAAACGGTTCCATTTCGGAATGGCAGGCAGTGACCAGTGGGGTACCGCAGGGATCCGTGCTGGGAGCGCAGCTTTTTACAATTCAAAGTTTGTGAGAAGATTTGTAGCTCGGGTGCTCGTTGCTGTGGTTCTGTTCGCCGAGCTGGAAGTTTTTGTTGCAAACGTTTCGTCCCCTGTCTAGGTGACATCCTCAGTGCTTGGGAGTCTCCTGTGAAGCGCTTCTGTGGTGTTTCCTCCGGCATTTATAGTGGCCTGTCCCTGCCGCTTCCGGTTGTCAGTTTCAGCTGTCCGCTGTAGTGGCCGGTATATTGGGTCCAGATCTATGTGTTTGTTGATGGAGTTTGTGGATGATTGCCATGCTTCTAGGAATTCCCTGGCTGTTCTTTGTTTCGCTTGCTCTATAATGGTAGTATTGTCCCAGTCAAATTCATGTTGCTTGTCGTCTGCGTGTGTGACACAGAAAGATCTGGGTGTTCTTGTACACCAGTCAATGAAGGCAAGCATGCAGGTACAGCAGGTAGTGAAGAAGGCTAATAGTATGCTGGCCTTCATAAACAAGAGGAATTGAGTATAGAAGCAAAGAGGTGCTTCTGCAGCTGTCCAGGGCCCTGATGAGACCACACCTGGAGTACTTCGTGCAGTTCTGGTCTCCAAAGGAAAGAGATTCTGGCTATTGAGAGAGTGCAGCGTAGGTTCACGAGGTCAATTCCTGGAATGGCGGGATTACCTTATACTGAAAGACTGAAGCGACTGGGCTTGTATACCCTTGAGTTTAGAAGACTGAGAGGGGATCTGATTGAGATGTATTAGATTATGATAGGATTGGACATTCTGGCAGCAGGAAACACGTTTCCGCTGATGGGTGAGTGCCGACATGAGAAGGAATGCTGTGGATTGCTCTGCCCCAGAGGGCAGTGGAGGCCCACTTTCTGGATTCATTTAAGAAAGAGTTGGATAGAGCTCTCAAAGATAGTGGAATCAAGGGTTATGGAGATAAGGCAGGAACAGGATACTGATTAGGAATGATCAGCCATGATCATATTGAATGGTGGTGCAGGCTCAAAGGGCTGAATGGCCTACTCCTGCACCTATTGTCTATTGACCTCCTTTTTAAATTCCTGCCTAACTCTGTAATCTCCCTTCAGTATCTTAACCTTTTCCTTTCCTATGTCATTGGTTCCAATGTGGCCCCTCTCCCCCTTGAGAACATTCTGCACCTCTCTGAGACATCCTTGATCCTGGCACCAGGGAAGCAACACACCATTCTGATTTTTCGCTGCTGGCCACAGAAACGTCTGTCTGTACCTCGGACTAGAGAGTC
>NW_025179906.1:0-2323 GCF_004010195.1 Chiloscyllium plagiosum | reverse complement strand
GACCATCATCGCCACCTGGTGGTTGTTATTGAGCTACCACTTTTTTATTTTATTTCCCTGCACTGCCTATTTCCGCCACCTGGTGGTAGTATTGCTCCACTTACCATTCCCCTCCAAATCTTCTCGTTCCGATAAAGCTGGAAAGTGAAGAGATGGTCCCTTAACTTTGGTTTAGGAATGTTGCAGCCTTGCAGATTCAACGTCTCATTTAGAATTTTGAAATCGTACTCTATGTCCCTCTATTTTTTCGGGCAGACCATTTTTTTTTGTCTGATTGCTTCTGCGGTTTCCATTTGAACCTCTTTGTCGATGCATGACAATGAACGTACTATAATAAAGCAAAATACTGCAGATGCTGGTGATTTAAAGTACAAGGTGCTGGAGAAACACAGCAGGTACAGTCGAGTCAGTGAACAGAGAAACAGAATTAACATTTCAGTCCAATGTGTCTCTTGTTCAGAACTCCACGCTCAGTTTCTGTTTCTCTCTGCACTGACCCTACCAGACCCTGCTGTGTATCCCCAGCATTCTCTATTTGTGTTTATTCAAATTCTGTCTCATTTTCCCGTTTACAATCATTGTTTTTCACATCCTTTAATCTCTGTCATAGAGGCGCACACTAACTCAAACATTCCAGCCAACGTTCCCAAACTAAACAAGTCCTAGGAGCCTGTGTCTGCTCCATAACCCTCTGACCGTTTTTATTCACCTCCCTGTCCAAATGCCTTTTAAATGTTGTCATTGTATCACTTTGTCTGGCAGCTCGTTCCACACACGACCCTCACTCTGTGTGAAAATGTTTCACCGCAGGTCCCTCTGTAATCTTTCCCTCTCACCTTAAACCTCTCTCTCGTTGTGAACTCCTCTACCTTAAGAGATAAAAAGCTTTGCTATTCGCCCCTTCCATGTCCCTCATGATTTATAAATCTCGATAAAGGTCACCCTTCAGTCTCCAACACCCCAGTGAAAACACCTGTCCAGCCTCTCCTTGTAACTCAAACCCTCCAGTCTGTGTGATATCCTTGTAGATTGTTTCTGAACCCTCTCCAGTTTAATAATATCCCCCATGAAACTGGAAGGTGAAGAGATAGCTCCTCACCTGTGGAACAGGAATATTGCAGCCTTCCAGAAATATTATGTTGTACTCTATGTTCCTCTATACTTTTTACGTGCAGAGCATTTTTTGTCTGAATGCTTCCGCAGTTTCCATTTGAACCTCTTGTCGACGAATCGTTTCGTTGCGTTCAACATTACAATAATATTAACGCAAAATACTGCAGGTTCTGGTGGTTGAACGTGCAAAGTGTTGGAGAAACACAACAGGTTCTGTATGTTCATTGGACAGAGAAACAGAATTAATATTTCAGTCCTCTGTCTGTGTGTTTGTGTGTGTGTGTGTGTGTGAGAGAGAGAGAGAGAGAAATAGCCCAGAGAAAGCTCCGGCTCCAGATGCCCCACTTCCCAAACCCACTCGACCTCCATCATGATGCTGCCCCCGCGGGGGTCGGTTCACACAATCCCACCCGCCCGCCCCCTCCTTCCCTTAAATGAATGGGGAAGAGGAGGATCAGAGTGCAGGAAGATCCCAGTCTCTTTCAACCCGCCCCCGGAGAAAGGGGGAGGTGGGGGTGGGTGGGAGAGAGAGAGAGCGACAATCTGCCTGAACCGGTTTAGTGAAGGATGAACGGTGACCGGTGCTGTCCAATTCCTGACCCTCCCTCTGTCCCCCCGCATTACTCCCCGGTTACCGACCATCCGCGAGCGCCCCCTCTCGGCCCCGCCCAAATGGGAGGGGGGAGGGAGTGAGGGGGGGGGGTGCTTTCCAACATTGGGCCACTTTAACAGGAATCACTTTCCATTCCAGACCGAGACTTTGCATTGAAGTTCTAACAGGCACCGTGATGGATTGGGACCTGTGTCCATCCGGGAATTATTCCTCGAGTGAGGTTCCCACTGCACCGCCATCTCCCCATTACAGGGGCACAGGAACAGGAATAGGCCATTCGGCCCATTGGGTATGTTCTACCATTCAATGAGATCATGGCTGAGCTTGTCCCAGGTCTATGTTCCTTTTGGCAAATCCGGTAAAACGTTTGAACAAAAAGAAAAGCATCTATTTCAGATTTAAAATGAACAATTTACCCTACAGGAGGAGATCACGTGGCTTTAGGTGTGGGGACGGGGAGAGGGATAATACATTGTGATACACAGGATGGAGCAGTTGGGAAGGACAAAGTGAACGGACCAGCAGCTGTTTCCTGTCCTGTTCCAGACTCAGATGGACTTCCGTAAAAACCGAAAGAACCCGCGGATGCTGTAAATC
>NW_025179905.1:0-2323 GCF_004010195.1 Chiloscyllium plagiosum | reverse complement strand
CTACTTTGTTAAGTTGGTTCCTAACTCCCTAAATTGTTCTTGTAGGACCTCATGCCGACGGCACATTAATGTGGGGAGAGATCATTCAGGCACACAAAGTATTAGGGATACTATATTAGACTGATGAATGGACTCTGTAACCCCAAATAATGATGATCTTGTTCATGTTTTTTTGAATGTCCTGCGTATTGTAACCTGCACGCCTTACTATGTCCAAGCTTACTTTTCACCCTATGATCTGTGCGTCCTTGCTTACTGTCATCTGCCTGTACTGCTCGCAAATAAAGCTTTCACTGGACTTAGGCACATGTGACAATAAATCTAATAAATTAATTATTTCTCACCCTAACAGTGTCTCTTTTAGAAATATGTGATAGTTGCTAACCCTCACGTTTCAGCGTAATCATCCCTCTTTGTCTCCTACACGACAGATTAAATACTCATTTCCATCACTGTCTCCTCATGGAATCATCATCTCATGGACTAGACTGCTAATACTAGCTTGAGTTGTGTCAGTGTTAATGAGATCGTGCCTTGCAAAGGAGATCATACCTCTTCACAGTGCCCCAGATACTCTCTCATCAAGGCCCTACAAATACAGAAAGATGGCGTTACTTATGCACTTGAATCATATTACAATAAAGGGCAGCATACTATATAAGATGCTAATACTTCCAGCCTTGGGTGTGCTATTTTTGATGACTCATGATCAAGGACATTTAGGTACTTTTGAAAAACAACACTTCTCAACCTTGTACTGTTTAGTCAATACAAAATGAGATGCATGCTGTTTATTTCTCACATCCAAATCATTTCTATGCCTTGCAAATTGTTGTGGTTCAAACACTGAAACTTGTGATATCCCATGGACTGCCTTCAGTCGATAAAGTGCAAGAAGCTCAGCATTGCTTCCACTGACCAATTCTCAATCCATGTGGTATATACAGATCACCCCGTCTGCAACTTATCAATGTACTCTAACTTCCTTTGCTCACTTGTTAACAACAATGTAAAAAAGTATTCTGCAAATTCAAATACACCACTCGCACTCTTCTCTCTTGTGGATGTATCAACTAACACAAACTCCACAGGTTTCTCAACGATGATTTTCGGTTTCTCAGTCTAAGCTGACTGTACCAAGTCACATCATGATTTCCCAAGTGTCGAGTTATAAAATTTCTCAGAAAAGATTCTAATATTTTCCTCAGATCTAACATCAAGGTACCTTTTTTTTGTTTTACCTCCCATTCCGGTTTTAAATATTTAGGATTACAATAACTACTTTCCAGTCTGCAGGAACGAGAAATTCCAGAGTTTAAAGAAATTTGTAGGTAATCAATACTTCTAACTTGTCGTTACAACATTTAAAATACATTTGGATAAGTACATGAAGAGGAAAAGTTTGGACGGATATGGGCCAACCGCGGGCAGGTTGTTTGGAATTGGAATAGTCAGCATGGACTGGTTGGACCGAAGCATCTGTTTCTGTCCTGTATGACTCTATAAGTCATTCACTTGCTGCAATGTCACTTCCCTGAAACCTCGGATGGAACTCATTTGGTGCAGTAACTTGCCACCCTTCAATTCAATTAGTGTTTGACTAAGTTCACTTTATTAATTCTAATCATGTTCCTATTTTCACCAGTCAATCTGTGCCATATTATTTCTAGAAGAGTTTTGGTACCTTCGATTATGGAGACAACATAAAGGTATTACCCTCACCAGCAGGCAGAGATGGATTCCGTCACTGTGTGAATACATTGGAGATGGGAGATGATGGACGTGACACCCACTCCTGCTCAGAAAGTTCCCGAATCAAGACAGTTCAATGAAACTGTCACTTCCTGGTCACTGACAGCACAGTCCTCTCCCTCGTGGGAGGTTACAGGTTATGCTGAAAATCATTTTAGAATCAAACTGACTTCACACTTTGCATAGGTCCAGGTCGAGGTAAGAAAAAGTTTGTGATCAAAATATGTGTAACGAGAAGAGTTGCCAGAAGAGAAATGTAACTGTAAAGGTGTGGATGATGGTTTATTCAGAAACAGTGTTGAGGCAGAAGTGAAGACTAGAAATATCGTGAAGGTGGGAGTGGACAGGTTTTGTGGTAGGCGGAATATTGAGATATAAATCCGTTCAGGATAAAATGGGGTAATCGTGGTTATGAACAGTTTCGTTTCTCCTCAGATGCTTGTAAGCGAGGGATATGAAATTCATGGCATAGAAATGGAGATTGTGATTGAAAGCGAAGACAATAGTTTGGATCTTTGCCAAATATACACTACAGAGGAAACGATGACATTCACAATGGGTTAGAGAATTA
>NW_025179904.1:0-2323 GCF_004010195.1 Chiloscyllium plagiosum | reverse complement strand
TCTCGGTCAGTGACAGGCATTGAATCTCAGTCAATGACCGGAATGGAGATTCAGTCAGGGACAGGGATTGAACCTCAGTCAGTAACAAGGATTGAATCTCATTCAGTGACAGGGATTGAATCTCAGTCAGTGACAGGAATTGAATTCTCAGTCAGTGACAGGAATTGAATATCAGTCTGTGACAGGAATTGAAAATCAGTCAGTGACAGGGATTGAACCTCAGTCAGTGACAGGGATTGAACCTCTGTCAGTGAAAGGAATTGAATCTCAGTCAGTGACAGGGATTGAAAATAAGTCAGTGATAGAAATTGAATCTCATTCAGTGTCAGGGATTGAATCTCAGTCAGTGACAGGGATTGAATCTCAGTCAGTTACAGGGATTGAATCTCAGTCAGTGACAGCAATTCATACTCTGTCAGTGACAGGGATTGAATCTCAGTCAGTGACAGGAATTGAATTCTCAGTCAGTGACAGGAATTGAATATCAGTCAGTGACAGGAATTGAAAATCAGTCAGTGATAGAAATTGAATCTCATTCAGTGTCATGGATTGAAAATCAGTCAGTGACAGGGATTGAACCTCAGTCAGTGACAGGGATTGAACCTCTGTCAGTGAAAGGAATTGAATCTCAGTCAGTGACAGGGATTGAGAATAAGTCAGCGATAGAAATTGAATCTCATTCAGTGTCAGGGATTGAATCTCAGTCAGTGACAGGGATTGAATCTCAGTCAGTTACAGGGATTGAATCTCAGTCAGTTACAGGGATTGAATCTCAGTCAGTGATAGGAAATGAATCTCAAATAGGGAGAGGGAATGAATCTCAGTCAGTGACAGGGATAGAGATTCAGGCAGTGATATGGATTGAACCACAGTCAGTAACAGGGATTGAATCTCATTCAGTGACAGGAATTGAATAACAGTCAGTGACAGGAATTTTAATCTCAGTTAGTGACAGGAATTGAATCTCAGTCAGTGACTGGGATTGAATCTCAGTCAATGACAGGGATTGAATCTCAGTCAGTGAAAGCAATTTAAACTCTGACAGTGACAGGGATTGAATCTCAGTCAGGGACAGGCATTGAATCTCAGTCAGTGACCGGGATGGAGATTCAGACAGGGACAGGGATTGAACCTCAGTCAGTGAGAGGTATAGTCTCTCAGACAGTGACAGGGATTGACAATCAGTCAGTGACAGGGATTGAATCTCAGTCAGTGACAGGGATTGAATCTCAGTCAGGGACAGGGATTGAATCTCAGTCAGTGACAGTAATTGAATCTCAGTCAGTGATAGGGATTGAACCTCAGTCAGTTACAAGGATTGAATCTCAGTAGTGACTGGGAGTGAATCTCAGTCAGAGACAGGAATTAAATCTCAGTCAGTGACAGGAATTGAATCTCAGTCAGTGACAGGCATTGAATCTCAGTCAGTGACAGGGATTGAATCTCAGTCAGTGACAAGGATTGAATCTATGTCAGCGACAAGGATTGACCCTCAGACAGTGACAGGGATTGAAAATCATTCAGTGACAGGGATTGAATCTCAGTCAGTGGCAGGAATTGAATCTCAGTCAGTGACAGGAATTGAATCACAGTCAGTGACAGGAATTGAATCTCAGTCAGTGACAGGAATTGAAACTCAGTTAGTGTCAGGGATTGAATATCAGTCAGTGACAGGAATTGAATCTCAGTCAGCGACAGGGATTGAATCTCAGTCAGTGACAGGAATTGAATCACAGTCAGTGTCAGGCATTGAATCTCAGTCAGTGACAGGAATTTAATCTCAGTCAGTGACAGGGATTGAACCTCAGTCAGTGAAAGGGATTGAATCTCAGTCAGTGATAGGAAGTGAATCTGAGTCAGGGAGAGGGATTGAACCTCAGTCAGTAACAGGGATTGAATCTCATTCAGTGACAGGGATTAAATCTCAGTCAGTGACAGGAATTGAATCACAGTCAGAGACAGGTATTTAATCTCAGTTAGTGACAGGAATTGAATCTCAGTCAGTGACAGGGATTGAATCTCCGTCAGTGACAGGGATTGAATCTCAGTCAGTGACACGAATTGAATCACAGTCAGTGACAGGAATTGAACTTCAGTTAGTGACAGGGATTGAATCTCAGTCATTGACAGGAATTTAATCTCAGTCAGCGACCGGGATTGAATCTGAGTCAATGACAGGAATTGAATCACTGTCAGTGACAGGAATTGAACCTCAGTTAGTGACAGGGATTGAATCTCAGTCATTGACAGGAATTGAACCTCAGTTCGTGACAGCGATTGAATCTCAGCCAGTGACAGGAATTGAATCTCAGTCAGCGACAGG
>NW_025179903.1:0-2323 GCF_004010195.1 Chiloscyllium plagiosum | reverse complement strand
GGCAAGTTGTTGGAGGGAATCCTGGGGGACAGGTTGTACATGTTATTAAATGTAAAGAGACACCAAAAAAGTGCAGTAACAGAGCAATCTGGGTGATCTTGTGCATAAAACACAAAATGTTAGCTTACAGGTGCAACAAATAATGAAGAAGGCAAATGAGATTTTGGCCTTAGTTATTAAGGATTTGGAGTTTGTTGCAGTTTACAAGTAGGGCGTCGGTGAGGCCACATCCAGAGTAGTGTGTACAGTTTTGGTCTGCATATTTAAAACAAAAGAATATACTAATATTGGAGTCAGTTCAAAGGAGATTCACTCAGCTGATCCCTGGGATAAAGGATTAGATTCATCAAGAAGAATGAAACAGGTTAACCCTTTATTCATTGCGTTAAGAAGAATGAGGAGTGATCTTACTGATTCAGATAAGATCCTGTTGGGTTTCACAGGGTAAATGTTTTCACTAATAAGGGAATCCAGAACTAAGTGGCTTAGCTACAGAAAAAGAGGACCCTCATTTATGACTGAACAATGTGAATGAATTTCTTATCCCAGAGGGTAGTGTTTGGAATTCTCAACCCAGAGACCTGTGGGTCGAGATTACTGAAAGTATTTAAGAGGAGGTAAATAGATTTTTGAAATATCAGGGAATTGAGGGTGACAATGAACTGACGTGGAAGGGGAATTGAGACCTGGAGCAGATCAGCCATGATCTTCTTAAATGGTGGGGCAGGAGTGGGAGTGATGAATGGTCCTATACCTACTCCTGTTTCTTATGTTCTTAAAAGACCATAAAATGTACAAACAGATGTAGACCATTCAGCCCATTGTGTCAGTTCCACTATATATTCCTGCCTTTTGTCCATAACCCTTTGAATCCCTTATGGATTAAACAACTATCTCACTCTAATATATACTTAATGGCCCAGCATCCACAACCCTCTGCAGTAAAGAATTTCACAGATTTGCTATCTTCTGAGAGAAGCAATTTTTCCTCACCTCTGCTTTAAATATGTGAACCTTTATTCTGAAAGGGAACAACCTCTCCACATCTACCCTGTCACGTCCTATATGTTTAATAAGATCGGCTCTCATTCCTTTATATTCCAATTCTCCTCATAAGACAGTCCCTGCCTACCCTAGTACCAGCCCAATGCCTTGCCTGGACGGTGATTAACGCTTTTATGCCTTTCCTTAGATAAGGGAACCAAAACTGTTCACAGTACTTCAGCTGTTGTCTGACTACTGTATATTTTTAGCAAAATCTCCCTACTTTTACATTCCATTTCCTTTGAAAGAAACGTCAATCTTCACAACTGTCTCTACCCTACTTCCTTCTATCTATTCCTACAAGAAAACTTATTCCAAATTACTCACATAAACCCTTACGAACTCCCAACTCCCCAGTCTTTACTTTCCATTAGTCATAACATTTTTCTAACAGTAGTTCTGTCTCATTGAAATTGACAAGGTAAATGCTAAGAGGATATTTCTCCTCTTGGGAGAGTCTAGGACCAGAGGCCATAATCTCAGTATAAAGGATGTTAATTTAAGACAGAGATGAGAGGAACTTCTCCCCTCAGAGGGTCATGTGTCTTTGGAACTCCCTTCCACAGAGAGCTATGGGTGCAGTATCCTTGTGGATATTTTAGTCTGAAATAGATTCTAGATTAGTCAGGGAATTGAGGGTATGGGTAAAGGGCTGGAAAATGGATGTGTGGCATGTAGGATCAGCCATTGTCCTATTGAATGGTGGAACAGGCTTAAGGGGCGAAATGGCTGATTCCTGTTCCTATTTCTTATGGTTTTATGGTCTTATGTCTTCTTTAAGTAACTCTAGCTCCAGTAAAACCTTTCCTTCTTTCCTATCAGGGAACAATATGGTTATGATTTGTGTTCACTGAAGTCGAAGACCACAGATTTGAGAGTTTCTGGTGCACAACGAGATCTGTTTTTTGACCATTTCTACTACTGTTGGGTTCATTCCCTTCAACCTAAACTGCAAATCATTTCTGGATTGTTTTGAGAACAAGAATAAGCTCTCAATCGTTTCTCCGCTATCTCATGAAACCTGTTCCCTCACCTCCAACGATAACAGTAAGGAGCTAAGTATAAAGCCTAAAGAATGACAGATGCTGGAAATCTCAACAAATACAGAACGCTGGAAAAACTCAGCAGGTCTGGCAGCACCTGTGGAAGGAAAGCAGAGTTCACATTTTGGGTCTAATGACATGTCTTCAGAACTGAAGTGTAAGGTACTTATGGATTCTCTATCAATACTGCCTCTGCCACTTCCCACCTGCCCTCTGACCTACCAGTTAATGCCCCT
>NW_025179902.1:0-2323 GCF_004010195.1 Chiloscyllium plagiosum | reverse complement strand
CTTACAATGGGAAGGTTTGCTGTGTTTGTGTGTTCATCAGAGAGAGGGAGAGCCCGTGTGTGTGCGAATGGCGTATTTGAACGCGAAACTTATTGTTTGAGAAAGAATACACATGGAGGAAACTACTTTGAATATGAACAACTGACAGGCATTTGGTCAATCTACAGAGAGTGAACGAGAGAAGTTTCATGGACAGATGAGGTAAAGTGTTTGAGAATGTTAAAATAAAGGCATTGTCAGACACAATAATAATATACATCGGCATACACATGAATGACAGATGGATGGGAGTTTGGTGTTCGTTCGAAATAGATTTGATTCTGCTGGTTTGAAGCTGGGACCGTTAGCAGCAGATTATTGGCTTATTTAAGACTGTATTTCATAGCTCAAGGTTCAAACAGCGGATGGAATAAGCCAGTGGGATACATTCTGGAGTGTTGAGTATTTAAAGTTAGAAATAGTCAGGGCATGGTGTCAGGAATCAGATCATGGTCAAAGGCATCACCCACAGTTATGACTTGTTTGCTTCAGCCGCGGATATTGGCCAGGGACGGTTTGGAAACAGTGGAAGGAAGTGAAGTTTGTAACCAGAACAGTAGCCAGTGACCTCCAAGCTCTTAATATTTAAATAAGAAGGGCAATGATACAATACATTGTGGTTCTCCGCTGAAGCTGAGTAGGTCAACATAGAGACCCATGAGTAACACTGCCAGAGCAGAGGGAGACAGTAATTGAATACCTTCATTGATGTAGTTAGTTAGTGTTCTGTCGAGTAAATATCTGGATTCAGAGTTTCAACAGGAACAATAATAGTGGCAAGAAGTGCAGACTATATGAAAGAACAATAGTACAGTCATAACTGGTTTGTAGAAAACAAAATCTGGACAGTTACACTTACCAGGAACACCAACGATAGCCAGGAAGGAATAATAAAAATATTGAATAATGAGAAGAGCATAATAGAACTGCATTGATAATGACAACCAATTAATTGCAGAAAGAATCCAAACATAATCCGATAAACTCCTGTCTATTACTGGAATATTCCAGTCTAATGTTTCAGTTTCTGATCCATTGTTGGAACATTCCAGTGAAATGTTCTCAGATTCTGCTCCATACTTGGAGAATTCCAGTCAAATATTCTAAGATTCTGATCCTTTGTTGGAACATTCCAGTCTATTGTTTTCAGATTCTAATCCATTGTTGGAACATTCCAGTCTAACGTTCTCAGATCCTGACCTCTCCTCCCCTTCTCTCTGGAGCTGCTGATCCCTGTCAATGTTGCCAGTAATGGTCCCGCTCATGTTATGGGATAACACATTGCTGGAGCCCATTTATCATTAAAATATGGGAATGCTCCACTGGGATAACTAGAATCCATGGAGTTTGGCATTAATCACAGTCACTGAACAAACAGGCTCAGTTAACCAGTTCTTTGCATCACTTTTCATATCACTATAAAAGGGACCATTTACTGGGTTTGGCTGGAATGGATGAGCGTTACTGAGGGATGGACCATAAATCTTTCAATGTTTTAAATCTTTTTTTCCTTGTATATGAGAGTATTAACATGACACTGCAAGGGTCTATATATATTCCACTCTGCTTACGAAAGGAGACAGAATTAAAATAACACATCGGCTGCATAAAGAAAAGTCGGGTGGGCAAGTTTCTAGGTACCTGAACACAAAGTACGGTACTTACTGCCCAGTGTGAGGCTACTCCTGGTTTTAAGTACCCTGTTATCAAATCCTTTCATAAACTTGAGACAGAGCATTGGGACTGCTGCTCAAAGACAGGCCGAAGCAATTCTGTCCCTATGGGCCTCTTACAGAGAGAAAGGAGAAGGCCATTCAGCCCATATTAGCCTCTTCCTACTTGAAAAGATGGAATGCTGTAATGTTGGCACATTTTGCCAAAACAATTCATTCAAAGCAAAGAGATATGTCTCTGCAGCTCTACGAGGTATTACTGGGAGAGCACCAGGAGTACATTATGTTGTTTGTGTCTCTGTAACTGAGAAGGGATGGACCTCCATCAGATACAGTTTAACCGCTGCTCGTAATCCACAGGTTGCTGTGTCATTTAACGTCTCAGGTCTGTTACACAGGGACAGGAGGAGGCCATTCAACCTCTCGAGCCTGTTGCAGTGGAACAGGAAGAGGTTATTTAACATTTCAAGTCTGTTATGCAGTAAATATTAGTTTTAAATTTGTTATGAAATAGGAAAGACCTGATTTAAACATTATTTTTCTAACTTTGAACAAGACCAATTTTGAAAGTGTTAGGTGAGCCCTGCGAAAGGCTGATTGGGATACTCTAT
>NW_025179901.1:0-2323 GCF_004010195.1 Chiloscyllium plagiosum | reverse complement strand
GTTGGCACAAATGTTACCCGTAGAAATAGGGACAAGGTCCTGCAGCGTGATTACAGAGAGCTAGGAGAAACATTTTTTAAAAAAAACTTGACAGTGGTAATCTCCTGAGAGGGGGATTAACGTCCGAGACATACACTGGAGGGGATACCAATATATTGGCCAGTTTTGCTAGGGTTACAAGGGAGGGTTTAAACTAGATTGGCAGGTGGTCGTATCCTCAAGAGCAGGGAGGCAAGTGGAAGGAGACAGAGTAAATAGAAATAGTAAGGTTAGGCTGGAAAACGACAGAGAGAAAATAATGCATTTTGGATTAAGTTGCATCTGTTTCAATGCAAGCAGGCTGACAGGTAAGTCCAATGAACTCAGGGCATGGATACGTAAGTGGGACTGGCATATTATAGCGATTACAGAAATATGGCTAAGTGATGGATAGGACTGACAGCTTAATGTGCTAGGGAATAGGTGCTTTAGGTGAAACAGAGATAGTGGAAGGAGGGGAGGGGGAGTTGCATTTCTGATTAAGGGGAGTACCACAGCAGTAATCAGAAATACAATAACTGATGGATCACCCAGTGAGGCTTTGTACGTGGAGTTAAAAAATAGGAATGGAATGGTGAGGTGATTGGGGTTGTAATAGAGACCCCCAAAGAGTCAACAGGACTGAGAGTAACAAATATGCAGGGAGAGAGGGGAGACCTGCATGAGCAGTAGGGTTATCATAATATGGGATTTTCATTTTTCTAATACAGACTGGAACGGCCAGAGCATTAAGGAATTTGATGAGATAGAATATGTTAAATGCGTCAGGAAATTTTCCTCAAGCAGTATACAGAGTGTCCTACTCGGGAAGGGGCAAAACCCGAAATTTTCTTCGGAAATAGGACAGGACAGGTAAATGAGTTAATAGTGAGGGGAGCACTTTGGAACCAGTAACCTATTTCTAGTAGTTTTCAAGTAGTTATGGAGAGGGACAAAACTGGTCCACAGGTTCGAACTCGGGACGTGGCTCAGGTACAGGCAGCTGAGATCAACGGAATCCCTGGAGGTATATAAAAGATAACGGAGTTTACTGAAGAAAGAAATCAGTCGGGTGTAAAGGGGGCAAGAAAGAGCCTTGGCTGAGAAGATTAAGATGAATCCAAAAAGGTACTTTAAACATATTAAAAGAAAAAGCAATAGCTGGAGAGAAAATAGGTCCCCTGGAAGACCAATGTAGACAAGTATGTGTGGAACGTCTTCTCTATGTTTACCGTGGAGAAAGACATGATGACTTGAGAATATGAGAAAGTTAGTCGTGATATCTTAGGGACAATCCATGTCATAGTAGACGAGATTTTGGACGTACTAGAATGTTTGAAAGTGGATAAATCTCATGGTCCTTACCCGATATATCCAAGAACACCTCAAGGGGCTCCAAAAGAATTTTCGGGGACTCTGACCTATAATATTGATCATCATTAACTACAGGTAATGTCCCGGAAGACTGGAGGATAACAAATGTGCCCTTATTCAAGAAGAACTGAACAGAAAAGCCTTGGAACTATAGACCCGAGGTTGAACATCCGTGGTAGGTAAGTTACTTGAGAAGGTTCTGAGGGATAAAGTTTACATGCATTTAGAAAGACAGGCTTTGCTTAGGAATAGTAAGTGTGGCTTTGTGCGAGGAAGTTTGTGCTTGATAATTTTCTTAATGTAATTGGATGAAGTGACCAGGAAGATTGACTTGGGTAGGGCAGGAGACGTCAAAACATGTGGTGTTGGAAAAACACAGCAGGTCAGGCAGCATTCGAGAGGCAAGAGAACCTATGTTTCAGACATAAGCCCTTTATCAGGAACGTCCAATACATCGATTCTCCTCTTCCTCTGATGCTGCCTGACTTGCCGTGTTTTTCCAGTGCCACACTTTTCGACACTGATTTCCAGCATCTGCAGAGCTCACTTTCTCAAATGGCAGTAGATTTAGTAAATATGGATTACAATTACACCAGAACAGAATGAGGCTTTTCAGCCCCTGGATCCTGATATACAATTACAGGAGGAGGCCAATAAGCCCTCGCGCCTATAAAACTGTAACTAGATCATGCAGCACGAGTATCCAGTTAGACAGCAGCAGGATCAGTCTATTCAGTAATTTGAAGTCAGTAAGACAGGAAATGGAAGAGGCCACGAAGTGACTGGACTATGGGGAATACTGGAATAAATCAGGCGACATCGCCCCTCAGACCTGCCCTTCCATTCACTAAGTCAGGGCTGATCTGCACTCGGCCGCAATTTCTCTTTCATGCCCATTTCTTTGTAGCCCTCGAATCTCTGATGGGTCAAA
>NW_025179900.1:0-2323 GCF_004010195.1 Chiloscyllium plagiosum | reverse complement strand
GTTTTATCCCAGATAGACAGTTTTATCCCAGTGCGACAGTTTTATCCCGGTGTGTCAGTTTTATCCCGGTGTGACAGTTTTATCCCGGTGTGTCAGATTTATCCCGGTGTAACAGTTTTATCGCGGAGTGACAGTTCTATCCCAGAGTGACAGTTTTCTCCCAGTGTGTCAGTTTTATCCCGGTGTTTCAGTTTTATCCCGGTGTGACAGTTTTATCCCGGAGTGACAGTTCTATCCTGGTGTGTCATTTTTATCCCGGTGTGACAGTTTTATCCCAGTGTGACATTTTTATCCCAGTGTGACAGTTTTACCCCGGTGTGACAGTTTTATCCCTGTGTGACAGTTTTATCCCAGAGTGACAGTTTTATCCCAGTGTGACAGTTTTATCCCGGTGTATCAGTTTTATTCCAGTGTGTCAGTTTTATCCCGGTGTGACAGTTTTATCCCGGTGTGTCAGTTTTATCCCAGTGTGACAGTTTTATCCCAGTGTGTCAGTTTTATCTCAGTGTGAAATTTTATTCCAGTATGACAGTTTTATCCCAGTGTGACAGTTTTATCCCGGTGTGGCATTTTTATCCCGGTGTGTCAGTTTTATCCCAGTGTGACAGTTTTATCCCGGTTGTGACAGTTTTATCCCAGAGTGACATTTTTATCCCAGTGTGACAGTTTTATCCCCGTGTGACATTTTTACCTCGGTGTGACAGTTTTATCCCGGTGTGTTAGTTATATCCCGGTGTGACAGTTTTATCCCAGTGTGTCAGCTTTTTCCCAGTGTGTCAGTTTTATCCCGGTGTGACAGTTTTATCCCGGTGTGACAGTTCTATCCCAGTGTGTCAGTTTTATCCCAGTGTGTCAGTTTTATCACAGTCTGTCAGTTTTTTCCCGGTGTGACAGTTTTATCTCAGTGTGACAGTTTTATCCCAGTGTGTCAGTTTTATCTCAGTGTGTCAGTTTTATCCTGGTGTGACAGTTTTATCCCGGTGTGTCAGTTTTATTCCTGTGTGACAGTTTTAACCCAGTGTGTCAGTTTTATCTCAGTGTGACAGTTTTATCCCAGTGTGAGTTTTATCCTGGTGTGACAGTTTTATCCCGGTGTGTCAGTTTTATCCCAGTGTGTCTGTTTTATGTCAGTGTGACAGTTTTATCCCGGTGTGTCAGTTTTATCCTGGTGTGATAGTCTTTTCCCAGAGTGTCAGTTTTATCTCAGTGTGACAGTTTTATCCCAGTGTGACAGATTTATCCCGGTCTGACAGTTTTATCCCGGTGTGTCAGTTTTATCCCAGTGTGACAGTTTTATCCCGGTGTGTCAGTATTATCCCGGTGTGACAGTTTTATCCCGGTGTGACAGTTCTATCCCAGTGTGACAGTTTTATCCCGGTGTGACAGTTTTATCCCAGAGTGACAGTTTTATCCCAGTGTGACAGTTTTATCCCGGTGTAAAAGTTTTATTCCAGTGTGTCAGTTTTATCCCGGTGTGACAGTTTTACCCCGGTGTGACAGTTTTATCCCGGTGTGACATTTTTATCCCAGTGTGACAGCTTTATCACAGTGTTTCAGTTTTATCCCGGTGTGGCAGTTTTATCCCAGTGTGACAGTTTTATCTCAGTGTGACAGTTTTATCCCGGTGTGACAGTTTTATCCCGGTGTGACAGTTTTATCTCGATGTGACAGTTTTATCCCAGTGTGACAGTTTTATCCCGGTGTGTCAGTGTTATCCCAGTGTGTCTGTTTTATGTCATTCTGACAGTTTTATCCCGGTGTGTCTGTTTTATCCTGGTGTGACAGTTCTATCCCAGTGTGTCAGTTTTATCCCAGTGTGACAGTTTTATCCCAGAGTGACATTTTTATCCCAGTGTGACAGTTTTATCCCCGTGTGACATTTTTACCTCGGTGTGACAGTTTTATCCCGGTGTGACAGTTTTATCCCAGTGTGACAGTTTTATCTCAGTGTGACAGTTTTATCCCAGAGTGACAGTTTTATCCCGGTGTGTCAGTTTTATCCCGGTGTGACAGTTTTATCCTGGTGTGTAAGTTTTATCCCAGAGTGACAGTTTTATCCCGGTGTGTCATTTTTATCTCAGTGTGACAGTTTTATCCCGGTGTGTCAGTTTTATCCCAGAGTGACATTTTTACCCCAGTGTGTCAGTTTTATCCCAGTGTGTCAGTTTTATCTCAGTGTGAAATTTTATCCCAGTGTGACAGTTTTATCCCACTGTGACAGTTTTATCCCGGTGTGACATTTTTATCCCGGTGTGTCAGTTTTATCCCAGTGTGTCAGTTTTATCGCGGTTGTGACAGTTTTATCCCAGAGTGACATTTTTAT
>NW_025179899.1:0-2323 GCF_004010195.1 Chiloscyllium plagiosum | reverse complement strand
TAGCATGGCCGGTCCACCTAACCTTTATTAATAGAGTGCAAGAGCAGGGAAATTATGTTGAACTTGTACGAGGCACCTGTTCGATCTCAGCTGGAGCATTGTGGACAGTCGTGGGTGTTTGCAGAATTTATGAAAATTACCGATTATGCGACAGATAAAGCTTTTTATTGTAATAACGAAGTACTGTCTGTGCTTGTGAGGTTTATTTTCTCCACAGCCATGACAAGGTCCTTTAGGATGTAGTATCCACCCTAAATACTATTCTCATTTCTCAGTGATTTTTTTAATGGCTTTCTACCTTAAGAATTGAATGGGCTTTGCTGACTTCCTGAGCCAAGGGTGACTACTCCTTTTAGATATAAACTTTGATAGCTCAGTTAGCTGGACAATACCAACTTAGGTTACTGTAAAGGGCTTTCATTCTCTCAACCTGTCCTCTTACCTGAGGTGTGGTGACCTTTCCGTTAAACCATCACCAGTCATCCCTCTAGTGAGAAAACAGCCTTATGATCTGGTAAGACTAGGATGATTATACTTTATGTTGCTTGCACACTTTTGCTTCACTCACCACCTAAATGGCTGTTTCCAGAGTCAAGTCTTCTTTGGACTATAGTAATTCTGACAAAGGTTCATCTGCAATTATTACTGCAATTGCTGTCTCTTCTGAATCTTGAAGTTGTCATGATACTATTTCTCCACTGAGCATCAATGTTTGCCCTTCGATATTGATTTTTTCTATTAAATGCTGTACTTTCAAGAACTTTCTTAGTTCTAAGGTTGAAGTAATTTTCAAATTTTCACTACCTCTTTAAAAGTATCAGTTGTTTCTTTTATTGTATAAAAGCAAAAGCTACACTCACAATTGTATGCAAAAATGCATTTAACTGTTTAGCTTTTGATTTGGAACATCATTTGGAAGTTATTCTACATCGCAGAATGTTTGATTTTGTCTGTCTCTGAAATTAAGTCATAGAGTTGTCCAGCAAAGAAGCAGACCCTTCTGTCTAACTTGTCCATGCTGACCAGATATCCTAACCTAATCTAGTTCCATTTGCCAGCACTTAGCCCGTATCCCTCTAAACCCTTCCTATTCATATACCCATCCAGATTCCTGTTCAATATTATAATTGTATCAATTTCCACCTCTTCTTCTGGCAGCTCATTCCATACACACACCATCCTCCATAGTGAAAAAGTTGTCCCTTGGGCCCCTTTTAAATCTTTTCCCTCTCACTTTAAATATATGGCCCTCTAGTTTTGGACCCCGTACCCAGGGAAAAAGACTATCCACCTTATCCGTACCCCTCATGATTTTGTAAACCTCTTAAGGTCACCCCTCAGCCACTGATACTCCAGGGAAACCAACCCCAGTCTAATCAGCCTCTCCCTATCGCTCAAGTCCTCCAATCCTGGCAACATCCTTGTAAATCTTTACGGAATCTTATCAAGTTTCACAACTTCCTTCCGAGAGAATTACACACACTATTCCAAAAGTAGCCTAACCAATGTCCTGTACAACCAAAACATGACCTCCCATTCCTATAGTCAGTGCTCTGACCAATGAAGGAAATCATACTAAAGGCCTTCTTCTATATCCTATCTACCCGCGACTCTACTTTCAAGGAGCTATGAACCTGCACTCCAAGGTCTCTTTGTTCAGCAGCACTCCCCTAGGACCTTACCATTAAGTGTATAAGACCTGCCCTGATTTGCCTTTCCAAAATGCAGACACCTCCCATTTATCTAAATTAAACTCCATCTGCCAGTCCTCAACCCATTGGCCCATCTGATCAAGATCCCATTGTAATCTGAGGTAACCCTCTTCACTGTCCACTACACCTCCAATTTTGGTGTTATCTGCAAACTTACTCTTCCTAGCAATGTTCTTTCTGATGCCATATCTTCCTAATATGATTATATATTTTGCTTGATTCAAATACTTTTAATTCAACAGTAATACCAGTTTGGCTGGTCTCTGCCTGAAGGTTTCCTGGCATTTTGTATTCTAGAATTGAGCATTTCCAAATTTGTTGCAGCTTCACTGTATGCATCTTACTGTTTGTGGCTGTAACAAATCATTACTAGTTTAATAATTGTTTTACATTTGAATGTTGTGGACAGTAGGAGTCACACATCTGGAGTACTATGAATGGAATCATCCGCATCAGGAGTGCAGCGTACAGAGTGGGGCTGACATCAGGAGTGCAGCGTACAGAGTGGGGCTGACATCTGGAGTGCAGCGTAATGAGTGGGTCTCACATCTGGAGTGCAGTGTAGTGTGGGTCTCACATCTGGAATGCAGCATACAGAGTGGGTCTCACAT
>NW_025179898.1:0-2323 GCF_004010195.1 Chiloscyllium plagiosum | reverse complement strand
GTGCAAAATCTAAAGTAACCCAATCTCTAATTGGTAGTGTTATGTTAAATTTCAACTGAGGATTTGTGGGTGGTATTAAATGCACATTTGTCATTGAACATTCCTACTTTTGAGCTTATAATGGAGGGAAGGATATTGATGAAGCAGCTGGAGATGGCTTGGCCTGGGATATTTCGCTGAAGAACTGGGCCCTTGCAATGAAGTACTTGGAGGTGCACAGTGAAGTAGGGCTGAGTCAGCATGACTTTGTCAAGGAGAGGTACCGCTGACACGTCTGTCAGAATTATTTGAGCTGATAATGTGCAAGTTTGACAAAGGAAGGATGTGATTTGATTGGTTAATTGGGACTCTGCGAACTATGAATCTGCCTTAAATTGAATTTTGTTCATCTATTGGTTACAAGTTGCATAAGCAGAGATATAAAAACAGTTAAAAATTAATAAAAAAACAAATTCAGCAGTAGCTAAATGCAATAACGATGGCGGGTGCTCGTGTTTGGGATACCCACCTCCATCCACCTACCATATTCTCTGCTACATTCTCCGCAAACCCACCCCACTCGCATTTATCTCGCCACGCTCAAGGCTCCGAAACTCATGCTGATGAAGGGCTTTTGCCCGAAACACCTGTTTTGCTAATCCTCGGATGCTGCCTGACCCGCTATGCATTTCCAGCACCATGCTAATTTTGGAGTATCTTACCTGGGCTGCAGAGGAAGTTGTAGTGGGAGTGTAAAGGTTCAGTGGTCGTGGCCCATTTATGGACCAACCACATGTATAAAACTATGGCACACCTTCTGCTCAGTGCTATTAAGAGCACGGAACAAAACCTTTTAAAAAGCAGAGCCAAAAAGGAAATGATCTCTGGATTACTGCTTTAGCTACGTGCTAATTGGCACAAGGTCAACAAGATTAAGCTGGTAGATGCGTGGCTCAACGATTGGTGTGGGAGAAATGAATTTGAAGTCATAGGACATTTGCACCAGTACCGGAGAAGAAAAGACTGGTACCAATGAGGTGGTCTTCATCCGAACCGTGCTTGGACCAGAGTACTAGGGGATCGCACATCCAGAGCAGTAGACAAGGCTTTAAACTTAATAGGGCGAGTATGGGGAAGGTGACATATTGGCGAAATTAGAAAACCAGAATTAAAGGAGGAGGTAAGAGTGAAGAACTCAGGAGAAGTTATTAAAATCTCCAGGACAGACAAAAATATGACAGAGCATATGGAGAGTGTTTGCAATGAAACTTCAAGCACACTGAGGAAACGAATGACAATGTGAAGAGGAAAGGTTAATACAGGACTGGATGTATGCAATATAAGGAATAGGGTAAACGAACTTGTGGCACAGATTGACATTGGCAGGTATGCCTTGGTGAGCATCACGGAGACATGGCTGCAAGGGAATCAGGATTGGGAGCTGAATATTCAAGGATATACATCTTATTGAAAAGATAGGCAGGTGGGCGGAGGAGGTGGGGATGCCTTACTAGTAAGAAATAAAACTAAACCAATAGTGAGAAATTAAATAGGGTCAGATGATGGGGAATCTGTGTGGCCTGATGTGCCATGGTGGGGTCTAAGAAAAGGGTTGTTCTATGTTTTTTCTCTCACTTGATTCTTATTCAGGTTGGACAGCTATTCTGAATTTCCGTATCTCCATCAAGTGCAGACGACATGTTTTTTCTCGCCTAGTGTGGCGCCTCAACATTTCTTATTTTTTTTTACACTATGTGCAACAGTGGGCGTTTGTTCTAATAATTTACTTCCAATTCAAGGAAGACGTGAGAATATGATTTGAACTCCGGCAGTGTGTCCATTAGGTGCAATTTAATCGAATCTTTATCCTCATCACACTCACTCTTTTAAACAAACAATGAATTAGACTGTAAATTCTGCAGATTTTTATTTCAGCACTGACTATTGCTGGGGATGTTACAAAGGACAGAATTCAGTGTCACGGAAAATACGAATGTTCCAGTGCAAGGTACCAAATCCTAATCCATCCTAACTTGTTTACAAGTTGATGAATAATACATGCAGAGGTGGCAGAGCGTACGTAAAAGGAGAGTTCAACTCTGTATTCAAAATGCTATTTCTGGCTCCCTCATAAAAGACCTTAACTACATCGCTCTGTAAATTAACCAAAATAGGAAGAGACTGGAATTCTTAATTCTTCATCTGGGAATATCATCTGGATAACAGGAAAAAAAAATCAATGTTTGTATGTGATATTCATCAGTGATGATGGTGAGAATATGGAAGATGCTGGCAGTGTATTGATAAACAGTTTTGTGGAAGGCACAAAGAGTATTTGGGTGGT
>NW_025179897.1:0-2323 GCF_004010195.1 Chiloscyllium plagiosum | reverse complement strand
AGCAAGCAAAGGATGGCGACAAACTTCCTTGTAGAACTAACAGAGTGAAAGATAATGCTTAATTTTGACTGTATCAAAGACCTTTGTAAAGTTGAATAGATTCGTTTCTCTGCACATCGCTTGTAGCTGTCCGGTGGTGCAATTCATGTGTATGTCTGGGCCATGTTGTCAACCAATGCCATCAAGCTGCCACATGCAGATGGTGTTTGTGGGTGTGTAATCATAAGGCATATGAGAGCATTGGTTTCATTCTGAACATTCGCAAGTCAAAGGTACTCCTTCAACATTATCAGTGTGAAACCGTGATCATCAAAATGGAGTGGCCGCCTTGAAGACGTTTGACGACTTCCAATACGTCAGGAGTTTCCTGTCGATGAAGGGGACCAGTACAAGTGCAAATATCAACCTCCTGAGGAAACAGATGTTGGACCACAATAGCATGAGATCCAAAAGCAAGATCATCATTTACAGAACTGTGGTTGTTTCGTTTGTCTTCTATCGTACTGAGATGTGGACTGTTCAGAGCAATCATTGGAAGGTGCTGGAACTGGACTCTCAATGCTGCATGCACAAGATCCTGTCAGTCATCTGCGAAGAAAGCCACAAGAACACCTGTCTCCTCGATTAGGCCGCGTTCGCCATCATAGAGGCAATGACCACCCTTGTTCAGATACAACGGGTTGGACACGTGACCGAAATAAGACTCCTCAAGTTGGTATCTAATGGCGTCCGAGCTGATTGAGTCATACACTCAAGGTCTGGCTGGTGAAATACAGTATTCTCATCGACACTTTTCAACGATTGGTAAATACTAACCGAAATGACAGAAGAATGCCCAGGTGTAACAGATCTGCAGACGTCTGTACAGACACACGCCTGGACTCAGCCAGAGTGTGAAAAGCAGTCATTCCCGTATGCGAAGGCGATGATCTACCGTCGCCATTTGCACCAATTGTGCAGTGACCTCTGGTTGCTAATGCCCCCCTTTGAAAATTTGCAGAAACTGTTATGGAAATTTTTAACCTGGCACCAGGGAAACAACACATCATCGTGAAGACTCACTCGACCCCTACATTAATTCCTGTTTGTGCCCAAGTCTGTCACCTATCACAATTGTTTGCTTTTCTCTCTCACAGTCTTCTTTACTACAGAGCCAGGCATAGCTCCAAAAACTGGCTGTTCGTGCTATTTTCCCCTGAGACAACCTATACTCACCGATATATAAAATGCGGACTGAGAGGGGATGACGCCCACATTACCTGCCTACCTCTTGTGGCAGTCAACCAGGAATCCTCGCCGTGATAGCATTGTTGGTGAACCTGTAGCTTAAGGATTGCAACATTTTAAAATGGCAACCTACCACCACCCTGTAAAGTGCATTCTAGGTTGGGCGATAAATGGTGGTCAACCAGTCACACCCATACCCAAAACATGAATTAATAATCTACCTCATTGAACTTTGATGTGAACAATTAGCTGAAACTATTCTCTGTCATGCTGCTTGCCTCCTGTCTACCCCTCATGTCCTTCTGTAGGTTCAACCTGCTACATGTTCAAAACAGCATGTCCATCTGTGGGTTCAACCAGCTTGAGAAAAGCTGCAAATGGACACGCTTCCTGCAGTCATAGAAGACAGCGCCACGCGATTGCTGCCTTATCTACCACATCTGACACGATGAGAATTCGACTCAACTCTGTCGAATATATATGTCCCGCTGACAACTACCGGACTCAGGGAAGCAATGTCTTTACTTGCCCTGATTTCGTCGGAGCTCACCATCCTTAGTAAAGCACACTTTTCATGTAACCCCCACGTGAGTGGCCAGCAGCAAGTCAGAAAAATGTTAGAGGACTCTCTCCTCCACCGCTGCTCTCCCTGGATCGTTTTTTTGGCTCTACCAGGGGCATTCGTGCTTCAGAAAACATGACGCTGTTTTAAATATTGATCTCCTGCATCTGCCGTCTTCAATGTCATATCCCCATTTTCAATCTGAACTTTGGGCGTATTTCTTTCCTGTTCACGACCAGATTTTGTTCTTTGATAATTTTATTTGTGTTGCTAAATATATGGAGCAATACCCTGTGCATATTTACCTAAACTTTACTGGATTGTGTGAAATTAAATTAAGTTATAATGTGGAGAAAAATGTGAACTCTGATAAATAAACGATATCGCAGAACCCTTATTAACAAAATGCAGATGCAGATTCACACTTCTTTGAATTTGGCAGGAGGAGTTGATAAGGTCAAAGAGGGCAGATGTCATCCTTGCTTCATTTATTAAGGCATTGAGTATATATTTCGATGTTCATGTGGGGATTGT
>NW_025179896.1:0-2323 GCF_004010195.1 Chiloscyllium plagiosum | reverse complement strand
CTCTCTATGCTCACGAGAGTCAGCATAGTGACTGGTGACTGTCTAATTAAATGGGAACTTTCAACTCGGAAAGAAAAGGTTAATGAAGCTATTTTATGCGTTCATGACTGGCCTGAAAATCTTATTAAGTGTTGGATCACAAAAATATATGCAATCATTGGAATTGACGGCTGCAGTAATTTAACGTTTTGGCAGGGGATCAGATCCAGAGTTTCAGATTAGATGATGGAATAGATCGTGAACAGCCAGATACAGCGTATAGAGAGTCTGTGAGGCAGTATAGGCACTTGAAAGGGCGAACGTGCTGTCAATGTGATGGGTCGAAGTGTGTCGATTTTAATGCAAGAGGTATCAGAAATAAGGGTGACAAATCAAAACATGAATCAGTATTTGGAGCAATGATGTTGTGGAGGTAATGTGGAGGAACAGAGGGATCTTGGGGTCCATGTCCATAGATACCTCAAAGTTGCCACTGAGGTTGATATGGTTGTTAAGATTAAGTACGGTGTATTGGCTTTCATTGGTGTTGGATTGAGTTTAAGAGCCACGAGGTTATGCTGCAGCTCCATCGAGTCCTGGTTAGACCACACTTAGAATATTGTGTTCAGTTCTGGTCACTTCCTTACAGGAAAGATGCGAAACTTTCAATTGGGCACAGAGGAGATTTATCAGGATGCTGCCTGGATTGGAGGGCATGTCTTTTGATAACACGTTGAGGCAGCTAGACCTTTCCTTACACGACCGAAGAAGGATGAGAGATGACTTGATAGAAGTGTGCAAGATGTTAACTGGCATAGATAGAGGGGACAGAGGGAGACTTGTTCCCATGGCAGAAAATTCTATCATGAGGAACATAATTTTAAGCTAATTGGAGGAAGGTTTGGGGGGAGCTGTCAGAGGTCACTTCTTTATACAGAGCGTGGTAGGTGTGTGCAATGCACTGCTAGCAGTGCTGGTAGAGTCAGATACATTAGCGACATTTAAGCGACTCTTGGATAGACACATGGAGGTTAGTACAATAATGGTTTTGTTGGTTCGTCTGATCTTAGAGTAGGAGAACAGGCCGGCACAACATCGAGGGCCAAATGGCCTGTGCTGTGCTGTACCTTTCTATGTTCTATATTCTGATAAAGCGTCATTGAACATTTGATGGTTGTGGAAATGAAGCATTTATGTTGCTGAATTGTTGTCCCTGTTCTGAGAACTATGGGAAGTTAAAAATCAGTCAGGTTACACCTGAATTTCAACAAATGAAGGGGGGAATGTTCCAGTGTTGATAGCGTGCAAAAGGAGAAAGGTGTCCAGGTACAACAGCTAATGATTCCCTGAGAAGTGTATAAGAAATACCAAGTCCGTCTTACAGGAAGAGCATATTTAACCAAGTTCAGACGGATGTGAGATCAGAACATCAATAAAATTTACCTCAATGCATGTCTAACGGGTAAGATACATTACTTAAGGGGGCTGAGTATCACAAGTGGATATCACAATACTGTAATCGCAACAAGATTTTTCATAGAGGGGTAGCACTGGCCCCTCAGTATTCCATGTCATTGAATCTTTATAGAAAAGTTGAAAGGGGTGGTGGATTTGTATATTTGTCAAAGATTCAGTTAGAACAATAATGAGGATTTTTTTCTTAGAAGACTTTTCAATTAAATCAAGACAGTTGGAGCTTAACAATAAACAGGTGCAATCACATTTCATATTCATGTACTATAGATACCCAAGCAGTCAGAAAGCAATGTGGAGCCAGATATGTGGGCAAATGTTGCAGATGTGTAAAAATGATACAAAAAAGACAGGATGGAAATTCCTATTCCCAATAGTAACTTGAACAGATCAAATCCAACAAACCTTAACGTACTGGTACTTTTTTAAATGCCTCCAGAACGGCTTCTCAATTCAACGTGTAGTAATACGGCTAAGATGGTACCAAAGAAGTGGGTGAAGTGTCAGGAGGACGGTATTCCAGTGACAGAGAACTTCAAACTATAGCATTTAAGGTACTCTTATGAAAGATAAAAGGTGGAATAAAATCAAGGTATTAAAGTGGGAGAAACTTATTTCGATTTTCATTTAACAGAACTTAGCGAAAGTGTAGATAATACAGAACAATAGAACACAGGACAGGCCCTTTGTCGCTCAATGTTGCACTGACCTGTGAACTAATCTGAGCCCATCGCCCTACACTATCTCATCATCATCCATATGCTTACCCAAGAACTGCTTAAATGCCCCGAATATGGCTGAGTTAACGACATTGGCAGGCAAGGTATTCCACGCCCTGACCACTCTCTGAGTAAAGAACCAGCCTCTGACA
>NW_025179895.1:0-2323 GCF_004010195.1 Chiloscyllium plagiosum | reverse complement strand
TCTCAGTCAGTGACAGGGATTGAACCTCAGTCATTGACAGGGAATGAATCTCAATCAGTGACAGGCATTAAATCTCAGTCAGTGACAGGGATTGAAAATCAGTCAGTGACAGAGATTGAATCTCAGTCAGTGACAGGGATTGAATCTCAGTCAGTGACAGCAATTTAAACTCAATCAGTGACAGGGATTGACCCTTAGTCAGTGACAGGCATTAAATCCCAGTCAGTGACAGGGATTGAATATCAGTCAGTGCCAGGGATTGAACCTCAGTGATTGACAGGGATTGAAACTCAGTCAGTGACAGGAATTGAATCTCAGTCAGTGACAGGGATTGAAAATCAGGCAGTGACAGGGATTGAATCTCTTTCAGTGTCAGGAATTGAATCTCAGTCAGTGCAGGGATTGAATCTCAGTCAGTGACAGGCATTGAATCTCAGTCAGTGCAGGGATTGAATGTCAGTCAGTGACAGGGATTGAATCTCATTCAGTGACAGGCATTAAATCCCAGTCAGTGACAGGGATTGAATCTCAGTCAGTGACAGGCATTGTATCTCAGTCAGCGACAGGGATTGAACCTCAGTGATTGACAGTGATTGAATCTCATTCAGTGTCAGGAATTGAATCTCAGTCAGTGACCGGGATGGAGATTCAGTCAGGGACCGGGATTGAACCTCAGTCAGTAACAGGGATTGAATCTCATTCAGTGACACGGATTGAATCTCAGTCAGTAACAGGAATTGAATCTCAATCAGTGACAGGGATTGAATCTCAGTCAGTGACAGGATTTGAATCTCAGACAGTGACTGGATTTGAACCTCAGTCAGTGACAGGGATTGAATCTGAGTCAGTGACAGGGATTGAATCTGAGTCAGTGACAGGGTTTGAATCTCAGTCAGTGACAGGAATTGAATCTCTGTCAATGACTGGAATTGAATCTCAGATAGTGATAGCGATTGAACCTCAGTCAGTTACAGGGATTAAAAATCAGTCAGTGACAGGGATAGAACCACAGTCAGCTACAGGGACCGAATCTCAGTCAGTGACTGGATTTGAATCTCAGTCAGTGACAGTAATTAAATGTCAGTCAGTGAAAGGAATTGAATCTCAGTCAGTGACAGGCATTGAATCTCAGTCAGTGACAGGGATTAAATCTCAGTCAGTGACAGGCATTGAATCACAATCAATGACAGGCATTGAACCACAGTCGTTGACAGGGATTGAACCTCAGTCAGTGACAGGGATTGAATATCAGTCATTGACAGGGATTGAATCTCGACCAGTGACAGGGATTGAATCTCATTCAGTATCAGGTATTGAATCTCAGTCACTGACAGGAATTCAAACTCTGTCAATGACAAGGATTGAACCTCAGTCAGTAACAGGGATTGAATCTCAGTCAGTGACTGGGATTGATTCTCATTCAGTGACACGGATTGAATCTCAGTCAGTGCCAGGGATTGAACCTCAGTGATTGACAGGGAATGAATCTCAGTCACTGACAGGAATTGAATCTCAGTCAGTGACAGGGATTGAACCTCAGTCAGGGACAGAGTTTGAATCTCAGTCAGTGACAAGAATAGAATCTCAGTCAGTGATAGGGAAAGAACCTCAGTCTGTGAAAGATATTGAATCTCAGTCAGTGACTGGCATTGAATCTCAGTCAGTGACAGGAATTGAATCTCAGTCTGTGAAAGATATTGAATCTCAGTCAGTGACTGGCATTGAATCTCAGTCAGTGACAGCGATTGAATCTCAGTCAGTGAAAGGCTTTGAATCTCAGTCAGTGACAGGGATTGACCCTCTGTCAGGGACAGGGATTGACCCTCAGTCAGTGACAGGGATTGAATCTCAGTCAGTGACAGGGATTGAATCTCAGTCAGTGACAGGCATTGAATCTCAGTCAGTGACAGGGATTGAACCTCAGTGAGTGTCAGGGATTGAACCTCAGTCAGTGACAGGAATTGAATCTCAGTCAGTGACAGGTATTGAATCTCAGTCAGTGACATGCATTGAATCTCAGTCATTGACCGGGATGGAGATTCAGTCAGGGACAGGGATTGACCCTCAGTCAGTGACAGGGATTAAATCTCCATCAGTGACAGGGATTGAATTACAGTCAGTGACAGGGATGAATCTCAGTCAGTGACTGGGATGGAGATTCAGTCAGGGACAGGGATTGACCCTCAGATATTGACAGGGATTGAATCTCAGTCAGTTTCAGGGACTAAACCTCAGTCAGTGACAGGGATTAGATCTCAGTCAGTGACAGGAATTGACCCTCACACAGTGTCAGGGATTGACCCTCAGTCAGTGACAGGAATTG
>NW_025179894.1:0-2323 GCF_004010195.1 Chiloscyllium plagiosum | reverse complement strand
TATTATGGACCAGAATAAACTTCCGCAAAATATGTTAAGAAGATCGTCTAGATCCTAAAATTTTTTTCTTAAAGGGAAGTGTGTGGTGGTTCATGCCAGATGCAATTTGATTGGTCAAACTAGTTAAGCAAAACACATTTTATTTTTACACTACAGTTAAACTGCAGTCAAAATCAAAATTAAAGAAAAAAGTTAGCTTAACTGTAACTCTACTGAAATCCAAAATTAATTGATCTATGAACTAATACCAGTTAATTGTTGCAGTACAATAACACCCTACAAACAGTCCCTTGGCAAAGGCATATTCAGTAAAACAGATTGTCTCCCATGCAATTCTAGCAACTGGAAGAGAACCCCAGTTTTTAGCTGTAACAGAGAGAGGAACAAGACCTTCAACATTTACCTTCAAGATCCCAGCAACTGCAGAAAGGTAAAACTAAAAGTCCTGGGTCTTTGGGAGCTTAATCCCACTCATTCAGGCTGCTTCTGTTGTTCCAAATTAAAAAATACCATGGATCCCTCACAAGCTGTTTACTCTGTTGTCTTTGGAGCAGATTGTTCAGGATCTCTGTCTCAACCTTTCTTCATAAAAAAAACCAGGAGCAAATACACCTCTTAAAACCATAGCATCGTCACATTTCCCTCCCCTTAAAGAAAAAACATCAATTTACAAAGATTACTTAAGTTTTAAAAACCTTTAGCCTTACACTATTAACACCCTACAGCAAATATACATTACATTGTCTCTAAACATGCAAACATTCACTACCACAGTCCATTTCAGTCTGTTTTGTCCCACCACCGAGCACCTCCATCTTCCTTCATCAAAGTCATGACAACACATCAGTAATTACATTCTCTTGTCATGTTACATATCTGTTTTTAAATTGAATGGCTACAAAAAATATGCTTCATCAAAACAGTCTGGACTTTTTGTCCTTATTTTTTTCCAAAAGCCTTACAGATTCATGATCGGTATGCACAATATGTCTCCGACACATTCCTGGCAATGAGTGTTTGAAATGTTGCAATGCCAACACCATGCTCAAGATCTGTTCCTCAATTGTGGAATATTTCAGTTGATAATTTTTGATATTATGGAAAAATACTCAATAGGTCTTTGTATCTTCTCATCATCTTCTTACAAGTGTCCAGCACCAATACCCAGATCAATTACATCACTAGCCACCTTGAATGGCTTTGTGTAATTAAGTTGTGGCTAATACAGGGGCAGTGACTAACACAGCTTTCAGATTAACAAATGCCTTCTCACATTCATCCATCCACTGCAAGTTTCTGCATTTCTTCAAAATGTCAGTCGGTGCAGCACACACACTGCTAAAGCTCAGCAAGACTTTCTGATTAAACCACTCAGTCCCAGGAATTGCAGTGTTTCCCTCTCCATTGATGGTATAGCAACCTCCCCAATAACTTTTGTTTTCACATCCCATGGAACCATCTACCAACTTCAAATAACAAGACCCAGGAATGGGACTTGGGCTTTGAAAGGTGGCTGGTACATTTTTCATATCAAATGGCATGACTTTAAACTGGAACAGCCCATTCAGGGTCAAAACCAAAATTTACTTCACTCTTTTGGGTAAAGTAGATTAGATTCCCTACAGTGTGGAAACAGGCCCTTCTGCCCAACAAGTCCACACCGACCCTCCGAAGAGTAACGCGCACAGTCCCATTTCCCTCTGACTAATGTACCTAACACTACGGGAAATTTAGCACGGCCAATTTACCTGACCTGCACATCTTTGGACTGTGGGAGGAACGCGGAGCACCCGGAGGAAACCCCCGCAGACACGGGGAAAATGTGCAAACTCCACACAGACAGTAGCCCGAGGCTGAAATTGACCTTGGACCCTGGTGTTGTGAGGCAGCAGTGCTAACCACTGAGCCACCATGCCGCCCCAATATCCTCAGAGTAAGCGCAAAGTAAAAATGTAAGTTGCTTCTCCCACCTTCTCAATACAGTCTTCCAACATGTAATAGGATATCAATCAGATTTTGGGACTACATTGACTTTGTGATGGTCCACACATAATCGTTGGATAGCATGTGGTTTTTGACATCATTACCATACGCGAGCGTCATTCACTGCAACTCAGTTTGATTTCATTGGCTCTGAACATGTGTTTAATCTCTTTTTGAACCTGTCCCAACTTTGGATGGTTAAGTCTATAGGATATACTTAATGGGAATAGCATTTCTTCTACCTACATCATACAAAGTCAGGTTAGTACTTCCCAACTTATTCCCACCTATCCTCCCCGTATGTGTAATAACACTTACAGGTCATTTCAGATTTTATCTG
>NW_025179893.1:1145-2322 GCF_004010195.1 Chiloscyllium plagiosum | reverse complement strand
CACAGATGGTGCCAAACCTGCAGAGTCTTTGCATCAATTCCTGCTTTGTTTTATTTAACATTTTGGGGACCAGTGTGAATGAGCTGGAGACACTGCACAGGCCAAAGGTCAGTGAAGCAAGGGGAAAAGCCATGATTTGTCCAAGATAACTAGGTGGAAAGTAGCAGGAGCAGGGTCTCTGCTTCCTCCTGTATCAGAGGAAGTGATCCAGAGTGTTGACTCCAGCTCTAATGCTTCGGTTTTCAGCTCTTTCCATCCGAGAAAACAAACAACGTTTCTGTTTTCAAAATGAAAATCCATGTAAATGCTGGACTGTTTCTTATGCTTCAATAAACCATCCTAATTATTCATGTCATTCTGATTCTCCCACCAGTAGCTGGTCCTGGCGGTATTCTGTTCTCCAGCTGCCTAGTGAGAGTGCTCGGGCGATTGGGAGGTGGCGGTGATGGGAGGTGGAGTGGGGATAATCTGGACAGATCATACCCATAAACATGATGATTGCTGTCATTAAGTATCTCAGCCCAAGGAGCCTGTCTCAATGATTGGGAGAAAAGCTGGAGACAGTTCCAGGAACTGAGTCATATTCAGCACAGGGGTCAATGTCATCACTTGACAGCAGATCACATACTTCACACCTTCCCGGGAATTGTCTCAGACAGTTCCCAATCTCAGTTTTAAATCCGAGCTTTTGGATAACTTCGAACCAGGTCTCAGCATCATGTGTGTTTGTTTGTGTCTAATTACTGCATCAATCCACATGCTGTTTAAATCTTCCTACACCCTGTTCTTACACCATTACTGGAAATTTCAGACTCAGACTTGACATGTTAACCATGGTTTTATTGTCAGTCGGCTTCATGTCGCTGAAGTGTCAGCCATCCATTAGGTAACTCCATGTGGTTTCTATCTGAACTGCACTGTCTCCAGCAACATCTGCATTTCAAATTGGTCTTGCCTTCAAATCTGTATTTTAAAGTTATCTTACTATCAGATATGTCAATGATTTCACCCAGCCTGAAGCATCCATGAGTGTGCACCGCCTCTATCTCTGTAACTACCTCCAACCCGGAAACGTTCCCTATTTCAGGAATCCATCCCAATAAGCAGCATTGGTCTGTACAGCCACCTAGTGACTTACTCAGAGTGGAAGAGAGTCATCCTCAATGTGAGAGACCCC
>NW_025179893.1:0-850 GCF_004010195.1 Chiloscyllium plagiosum | reverse complement strand
CATGAGAGGTTGGTTTATCTGGGCATGTATTCAGGACAATGAGAGGGGGATCTGATGGAAATGTATCCAATTCTAACGGTTGGACAGACTCGATACAGGGGGTGCGCTGTAGCCCCTGGGCAGGTATTCTCAGAACAAGCATCACAGTCTCAGGACATGGGCTCACCCATTTCTAGTAGAGAGGAAGAGAATTATCTTCAGACAGAGTGAACAGCCTGAGGAATTCTCTCCCACAGAAGGCTGTGGAGCACAGGTTACTGAGCATATTCAGGAAAGACATTCATAATGTTTTTTACTGGTTAATGACATCACGGGGTTTGGAGCGAAATTGGGAATATAGCGGTGAGATAGAGAGTCAGACATGACCACACTAAATGGGAGATCAGGCTAGAAGGGCTGAATGGCCTCTTCCTGCTTCTGGTTTCTGTGCTTCTGTCAGTTTAGTGTCCTCCTGAAAATTTCCTCCTGAAAAGTATCAGTGATTACACTGGGAAAGCACATCAGTAGCTGTTTTCGTTCACATTCCTGCATCTTGGAAATGTGATTTTATTTGCAGAGACAATGAACAGTCAGTGTGAGGATCAAAGTGGGCCACAGGATTCCTGATGCTGCCTCAGTGAAACAGTCACAGGAAGACTTCCTTACTGTCGATGGCCAATCGCCTGTAATAAAGACCGTCACTTCATGGACCTTCCGGATTGTTCATGGTCCCTGGGTGTGAATGTTCTGTGTGATTTACGGACAATAAAAATGTAGCAGAAATACACTGAATATCCTCATTTAAACGGAGGGTGTGGGCAGTTATAAAACACTTTCCGTTTTATATCTTAAGGGTATCCCAAAATGTTTT
>NW_025179892.1:0-2322 GCF_004010195.1 Chiloscyllium plagiosum | reverse complement strand
TCACTCACTGTGACAGTGTGAGCCACGTTACACACTCTCGCTCAGTGTGACAGTGTGAGTCAAATTACACACTCTCTCTCACTGTGACAGTGTGAGTCACATTACACACACTCACTCATTGTGACAGGGTGAGGCACATTACACACTATTGCTCACTGTCACAGCATGATGCACATTACACACTCTCGCTCACTGTGACAGAGTGAGTCACATTACACACTCGTGTTCACTGTGACTGTGTGATCCACATTACACACTCTCGCTCAGTGCGACAAAGTGAGGCACATTACACACTCTTGCTCACTGTCACAGCATGAGTCATATTACACACTGTCGCTCTCTATGACAGTGCGGGTCACATTACACACTCTTGCTCACTGTGATAGTGTGAACCACACTACATTCTCTTGCTCACTGTGACATCATCAGCCACATTATACACTCTCGCATACCGTCATTATGTGAGCCACATTCCACAATCTCGCTCACTGTGACAGTGTGAGAACGTAACACACTCTCGCAAACAGTGACAGGATGGACCACATTACACACTCTCACTCACTGTGATAGTGTGAGTAACATTACACACTCTCACTCACTGTGATAGTGTGAGAACGTAACACACTCTCGCAAACAGTGACAGGATGGACCACATTACACACTCTCACTCACTGTGATAGTGTGAGTAACATTACACACTCTCACCCACTGTGACAGTGGGAGCCACATTACGCACTCTCGCTCACTGGGACAGTGTGAGACTCATTACACTCTCTTACTCACTTTGTCAGTGGGTGCCACATTACGTACTCTCACTCACTGTGACAGTGTGAGTAACATTACACACTCTCACCCACTGTGACAGTGTGAGTCACATTACATACTCTCGCTCGCTGTGACAGTGGGAGCCACATTACGCACTCTCGCTCTCTGTGACAGTGGAAGTCACATTACACACTCTAGCTCACTGTGACAGTGTGAGCCACTTTACACACTCTCGCTCAATGAGACAGTGTTAATGTCATTACACAGTCTCGCTCACTGTGACAGTGTGAGAACGTTACACACTCTCGCAAACAGTGACAGGATGGGCCACATTACACACTCTCACTCACTGTGATAATGTGAGTAACGTTACACACTCTCATCCACTGTGACAGTGGGAGCCACATTACGCACTCTTGCTCACTGTGACAGTATGAGTCACATTACATACTCTCGCTCACTGTGACAGTGTGTGCCACATTATACACTCTCACTCACTGTGACAGTGTGTGCCACGTTACACACTCTTGCTCACTGTGACAGCATGATGCATGTTACACACTCTCGCTCACTGTGACAGAGTGAGCCACATTACACACTCGTGCTCACTGTGACAGTGTGATCTACATTACACACTCTCGCTCACCGTCACAGCATGAGTCACATTACACACTCTCGCTCTCTGTGACAGTGCGAATCACATTACACACTCTCGCTCAGTGTGACAGTGTGAGCCACATTACACAGTCTCGCTCAATGAGACAGTGTTAATGTCATTTCACAGTCTCGCTCACTGTGACAGCCTGAGCGACATTATATTGTCTCGCTTACTATCACATTGTGTGCCACATTACACACTCTCACTCACAGTGACAGTGTCAGTCACATTACACACTCTCACTCACTGTGACAGTGTGAGGCACATTACACACCCTCGCTCACTGTGACAGAGTGAGGCACATTACACACTCTTGCTTAGTGTGACAGTGTGAGCCACATTACACATTCTCGCTCTCTCTGTCTGTGTGAGCCACTTTACACACTCTCGCTCACTGTGACAGTGTGAGCCACATTACACATTCTCGCTCTCTCTGTCTGTGTGAGCCACGTTACACACTTTCGCTCACTATGACAGTGTGAGCCGCATTACACACCCTCGCACACTGTGACAATGCGAACCACATTACACATTCTCTCACACTGTGACAGTGTGAGCCACATTACACACCCTCGCTCTCTGTGACAGTGTGGGCCACATTACACACTCTTGCTCACTGTGACAATGTGGGTCAAATTACAAACTCTCGCTCACTGTGACAGTGTGGGCCACATTACACACTCTCGGTCACTGTGACAGTGTGAGTCTCATTACACATTCTTACTCACTGTGACAGTGTGGGTCACATTACACACTCTCACTCACTGTGACAGAGTGGGTCACATTACACACTCTCACTAACTGTGACAATGTGGGTCACATTACAAACTCTCGCTCATAGTGACAGTGTGGGCCACATTACACATTCTCGGTCACTGTGACAGTGTGAGTCTCATTAC
>NW_025179891.1:0-2322 GCF_004010195.1 Chiloscyllium plagiosum | reverse complement strand
TTATTGAGAAGCGATTTTCGTTTCTAACATTATGTAAATGCTCTTTGTGTCAAGTTATGTCTAGGGAGCAGTGAAGAGCAGGTGATATGGCATCTGACAAGAATCTGTTGGTCCGATAAGCAAATTGGAGTGAGTCAAGAGTAGTGGCGAGGCTAGAGTTGATTAATGCCATGACCTGCCTTTCAAAGCACTTTTTGACCACCGACTATAGGGCCACTGGGTGGTAGTCATTGAGGCATGCTGCATGAGCCTTCCTAGGCACAGGGATGATGTTGTCCCTCTTAAAGCAGACATGGACAGAGGTCTTCTGCAGGGAGAGGTTGAAGATGTCCGAGAAAACCTCTGCTGGTTGATCTGCGCATGCTGTGAATGCACTGTCTGGTTCTCCGTCTGGTCCCATCGTTTTCCTTGGATTAACACGAAGGAAAGCCTATCTAACCTCTGGTACAGTGACTGTTAGCATATGTTCATCAGGACTTGTCGGAATAGGCGTTACCTCGCCACTAACAGTCTACTCAAAGCGAGCATAGGCATTGAGACAATCTGTGTCAGTTTAAAGAACTCTGCATAATTCTGGACATATGATTGACCAGAGCACTGGTTCCACCACTGTATCATCCTAATAAAATAGCTGACTCCTCTCTGAGTACTGGTAGCAGTGCCCACTGCAGCAGACCAATTCTTCTGACGACATGGTTTGATTCTGAAAACATGCTGCCCTCTGGTGATATCACTCAGTATCTCTCCATGTGGTGTCCCTCACTGTCTGGGTCTAATTGTTGCCGCTGTTAATGCCTCTCGCCTTGCATCTACTCCAGATCCTGAGCCAACAGAATTGTCCGCTCCAGAGAGATGCAGCAGGACATGCTCGGGATTGAGACTTGGATTTTCCATATCTCTGCGGGGCTCAGTGCGACTCGACTTGAGTTATCCTCAGTCTAATTGCCCATTCTGTCTACTTATTTGTCTCATCCAAGTAATCAGGATATTCCTAACTCCTGTCTCATCCATCACCTAATTGAAGATGCTTGGTCGACCAGAGAGAGATGGAGAGGGAGATCTGGAACCTTCAGCAAATACTACAGCCGGTAAAACCACTCACAGTAAACAGCACGGGGAGGATTAGTGGCGTTGTATATTCAGACCCTGAAGACAGGACACAGATACACTGCAGGGAAAGGATCAGCAACATTCTAGGCTTCATTCCCACCATCTTGTGAGGGTCCTGCTCTACCTCTGCTGTACTGGTTCTTACTGACACAGCACAGGAGGTTCCAGGCATCACTCCAGGCCCATGCTGTATTAGTGATTTCTGTGACACCCCCCAGTCACAATAATTCCTCTGTTTGAAATCTCCTATAGTCCACACAATGCTCTCTGTCTCTGTCACGTTCTCCAATGCCGAACACACGAATCGCTAAACATCTTCAGTAGATACTAAATTCCTTCATCCCAGTAAACCCCGACAGTCCTGTCTATCCCTGTAAGCTCCTCCTACCAATATCACCCTCCATGTCAATGTATTTGCCTTTCACCTCCACATCCGTCCCTATCTGGGTAAACATCTCCAGCTCCTGTAACTCTTCAGTCCATTGAGCTGCCCAGGTCTGTGCAATCCCTTCCAGATCTGAAATATCTCCCTGTCTTTATAACTATGTCAGGCTCCTACCTGAGAATTTCACTATCTCTGTAATATCCCAAGAAACACCTCACCTGAGGAACCCCCTCCACCAGTTAGCATCCTTCATGTCTGTGGATACCATCCAGTTCTACTGTCACTATCATGTAATTTAGTCTCTACAATCCTAATGATGATGATAAACGTTTCCACTCTAAAGGAGACTCAATCTCTGTAAACTCTGCTGGTCCCTACTACCCTCCCTATGCATGTAATCTCCTTCTGTCACTCCAAGTCTTCATACCTTTGACGTCCCCCCATATGACGACACTATCTATTTCTGTTACCTTCATGAGCTGCCATAAGTCTCACTGTGAATGTCACCATTTCCCATCCCTGCATACTTCAGTTTCTCTGAAAAGTCCTACTTATTCTTAAAACCCTTCTTCTCACTGTAACCTGTTACAGCCTCCACAACTTTCCCTATCTCTGTAGAAGCTATACAGTCAAAGCTGCTCCAATACCCTCAAATCATCCTGACCTTTCGAACTCCCTTTAGTGGTGAAGCTCTCCCCATCTCTGTAACGTAATATCGTCCAGTTACGAAAGCCCTCCCTATATTTGTATGATCCTCCAATCCCAACAACTGTCCCTGTCTTTGTAACATTGTCCTGCATCTGGAAACTTCTTGACTGTTGAACCCT
>NW_025179890.1:0-2322 GCF_004010195.1 Chiloscyllium plagiosum | reverse complement strand
GTTAGACAGTGCTGGGAGTGTAACTGTCCCTGTGCACTATGCTGTCAGGTTAGATAGTGCTGGTAGTTTTACTGTCTCTGTACACAATGCTGTCAGGTTAGGCAGTGCTGGGAGTGTAACTGTCCCAGTACACAATGCTGTCAGGTTAGACAATGTTGGGAGTGTTACTGTCTCTGTACACAGTGGTCTCAGGGTAGACAGTGCTGGGAACGTTACTGTCTCTGTACACAATGCTGTCAGGTTAGACAGCGCTGGGAGTGTTTCTGTCCTTGAACATGGTGCTGTCAGGTTAGACAGCGCTGTGAGTGTTTCTGTCCTTGAACATGGTGCTGCCAGGTTAGACAGTGCTAGGAGTGTTACTGTCCCTGTACACGGTGGTGTCAGGTTAGACAGTGCTGGGATTGTTACTGTCCCTGTACACGATGCTGTCAGGTTAGACAGTGCTGGGAGTGTTACTGTCTCTGTACATGGTGCTGTCAGGTTAGACAGTGCTGGGAGTGTTACTGTCTCTGTACATGGTGCTGTCAGGTTAGACAGTGCTGGGAGTGTTACTGTCTCTGTACACGGTGCTGTCAGGTTAGACAGTGCTGGGAGTGTTACTGTCCCTGTACACGGTGGTGTCAGGTTAGACAGTGCTGGGAGTGTTTCTGTCCCTGTACACAGTGCTTTCAGGTTAGACAGTGCGGGGAGTGTAACTGTCTGTGGACACGGTGGTGTCAGGTTGGACAGCGCTGGGAGTGTTACTGTCCCGGTACATGGTGCTGTCAGGTTAGACAGTGCTGTGAGTGTTACTGTCCCTGTACACGGTGCTGTCAGGTTAGACAGTGCTGGGATTGTTACTGTCCCTGTACACGATGCTGTCAGGTTAGACAGTGCTGGGAGTGTTACTGTCCCTGTACACGATGCTGTCAGGTTAGACAGTGCGGGAGTGTTACTGTCCCTGTACACGGTGCTGTCAGGTTAGACAGTGCTGGGAGTGTTACTGTCCCTGTACATGGTGCTGTCAGGTTAGACAGTGCTGGGTGTGTTTCTGTCCTTGAACATGGTGCTGCCAGGTTAGACAGTGCTGGGAGTGTTACTGTCCCTGTACACGGTGCTGTCAGGTTAGACAGTGCTGGGTGTGTTTCTGTCCTTGAACATGGTGCTGCCAGGTTAGACAGTGCTAGGAGTGATATTGTCCCTGTACACGGTCTGACAGTTTAGAGAGTGCTGGGAGTGTAACTGTCCCAGTACACAATGCTGTCAGGTTAAACAATGTTGGGAGTGTTACTGTCTCTGTACACAGTGGTCTCAGGGTAGACAGTGCTGGGAACGTTACTGTCTCTGTACACAATGCTGTCAGGTTAGACAGCGCTGGGACTGTTTCTGTCCTTGAACATGGTGCTGTCAGGTTAGACAGTGCTGGGAGTGATATTGTCCCTGTACATGCTGCTGTCAAAGTGCTGTGAATCTTGGTGACAGAATGGTAAGTCTATGTTCTGTGGTAGCACAGTTTGATTTTGCTGCAAGCATTAAGGGGTTAATGCAACTGATCTGTCTTTTGTGAAGAACTGAATTGGAAGTGGCTGGTTTGTGTTTTGTTGAAATACAGAAGCTTGGTGGCACAGCAGGCTCAGGAGTGAGGATCCAGGCTGCTGCTTAGCTCCTGCAGCCTCCTTCAGTTTGGTGTTTGGAGAGAGGCAGGAGGCACGTCTGTACATGGCACATGGAGCATCGCTTCTCCCTGGGGGAGAGTGTTTGAAGTGTGCGGTTTTACTCCAATCTTTCAGGGTCAAGGAAGCATGAAATCCTACCATTTGTAAAGTGTCAGCACAATTAATTTGATCCCCTCCCCAACCCCACAAAATGCACTAATGACAATTGGGATCTTTGAGAGGTTTATTGGCCAGTATAGTCTCCGGAGGGAGTGGTTCTCCTTTGATTTAAAATCCTTTGATTTTAGAAACTAAATAGAGAGAACGGATTACACACCAAATTAAACAGTTTACATAGAGTTTACGTACAACTTTTCCACTTGACTGACTGGGTTGTAATTCGATTCTTTTGCCTAAAAAGGCCTGGCATCTGAAAGAACTCTTCAAGTTGTCATTGCTGAGCCATTCCAGAAAGCAAATCTTTATTTGTTTCCGTAACAGCATTTTTGTACACAACTTTGAGGCGATTCACCAGAATGATTTTGAACTCCAAAGTGTAATTTATCAGGGGACAACATGCAAACCAGGGTTATATTCCTGGGAATTCAGAAGATTGATCGCATTTTTCAAGATGTTACGGGGAACACATAGATAAGATAGAGTCATAGAGATGTACAGCATGGAAACA
>NW_025179889.1:0-2322 GCF_004010195.1 Chiloscyllium plagiosum | reverse complement strand
GTGTGGAAATGAGTGAATGGATGGTTCACACCTAAATTCTCAATACCAGTGAAGCATTCTCAAATAATGGTTCCCAAAGGTGAATATTCATGGAGGAGGCAGAAACTTGTGAAATCATTCTCTAATTAAGAAATAATTTGGAAAGTGCTGTTTTGAAATTTGATGTCACCACATGTAATTAATTGGGATTAAATAATTATTATTTGAACTCACTGTTGATTGCATAAAATTAACTGTTTGTTCACTACTGACTTCTGCTCCATTTTGGCATTTGCTGTTGTAATACTAGATATCAAAAGGATTGCTAGATATCAATAGCTCATAGAGATAGTGGTTGAACTTTCTTAAATCTGAATCTAAAATAAGTTTTCATGTATTTCACTCTCCATCAGGCTGGACTGATACTGTTTGCAGTAGGAGTTGGCGATTTGGCCGGTAGGGGTCTGTGGCCATTGAATAAAGCATGCCTGATCTGGTTGTTCACACAACTCCACATTACAGCTATAACCGTCCTGAATATCTTTGATTTCCATAAGACCATAAGGCCATAAGACATGGAAGTGGAAGTAAGGCCATTTGGCCCGTCCAGTCCACTCCGCCACATTATCGTGGTTGATGGGCATTTCAACTCCACTGACCCACACTCTCCCTGTAGCCCTTAATTCATTGCAAGGGCAAGAATTTATCAATCTCTGCTTTTGAAGACATTTAACATCCTGGCCTTCACTGCAATGAAATACACAGGCACACCGATCTCATTTACATTCTAAATTGACCCCCTCTGATTCTCAGGCGGTGCCCACAATCCCAGTCTCCACAGCTAATGGCAACAAATTCTCCCCAATCAAACTGAAACATTTGGATTTTGAGGATAACCTTGTCTATGTTTCCCAGTTATGATACAGTTTAACACTGCGTCACATTCATAAGGAACCCCACTGTGCGGTATCAAAGAATGATTTTTAAAGTTATAGCCCAATTACAGGACTTCTGAAAGTGCACTCAGACAATGCAGTAATTTCAAATTACACAGTTGACATTTTTGAAACACAGGATCCATTTTGCAAACTTATAACCAGTTGACATGATCGATTTGGTATGAAAATATGGAGAGGCGACATAAATTAAAGCAATTGAATGTAAAGGTTATGCATTAGCAGAGGGACCTGGCAGTAATTGTACATCACCTATGAACGATGGCAGGACAAGTGAAGAGCACAATTGGTGCCTTATTCTATGCTTTATTAATAGTGATGCAGAGTACAGTAGTAGGGAGGGTACACTAAGCATTTGTCAGACAGTCATCACACCTCAGCTAGAATATTGGCAGCAAGGTGGCTCAGTGATCAGCACTGCTGCCTGACCATTCCAGGGAACTGGGTTCAATCCCACCCTCAGCTGACTGTCTGTGTGGAGTTTGTATGTTCTGCCAAAAGACCTGCTTCCACACCATAGGAATTCTATGATTGCTTCCAGTCTTGAAGATGGATTGTAAATAGTGAGACTGATTTACTTGGAGAGGAAAAGGCCAAGGGGAAGATTGCTTGAAGTTTTCAAAGTCATGAATGCCTGGGCATGAAAGAGAGGCAGAATGATATTCCAACTCACTAAAGAATGATGAAGAAGAAGGCACATGTTTAAAACAATGTATAAGAGAAGACATTATGAAGGGAGACAAAAATATTTTCATAGAGCAAGATGAAGGCTTTATTAAGGTATTCAAAAGAACTTTACATCACTATTTGATGAATGTAATGAGCAAGGTTAGAGGAAAAGGGTTGGGATATGGCACTAAGGGATGATGGTCACCTATAGAGCTGATGCATAAATAATGGTTAAATGGTCTCCTCGTGCACTGTAACAATTCTGAGAATCTGAGACTGTCTATTATTCTGCCTTGTATCTCCACATCCAGGTGAATAATATTTATTGTCTGTCTCCCACTATAAACCCAATTTTGTGTCCATTTGGCAAGTTCACCCTTAAGCCTATCTGATCTAACTTTATAAATTAGTCTACCATGCTGATCCTTGTCAAACACTTTATTGATGTCCAAATAAACAACCTCTGTGGCTCTGCCCTCAACAATCATTTGGGTTACTTCATTAAAAAAATTCAATCAATTTTCTGAGACAAGCTTCTCCTTGTACAAAGCCAGGCTGACTATCCCGAATCAGTCATTGCCTCTCCAAACGCCTGAACATTCAATCTTTCAGATTCAGCTCCACAAATTACCCACCATTGATGTCAGACTCACAGGTCTCTATTTTCCAGTTTTCTCCTGACATTCTTCCTTAAACAACGGCACAACGTTAGCCACTC
>NW_025179888.1:0-2322 GCF_004010195.1 Chiloscyllium plagiosum | reverse complement strand
CATTTCAGAAACATTGTTGCCCGTAAAGAAGAAGTAACAATGTTTCTGCTCAGCTCTAAAGCGGGCCACTTTCACACTAACGGATACCTCTTCTCAACAGAAAGTATCAGTGTCGGCTGACTGCACTCTTAAAACTGGTTAACATCTGTGGTGAAAACATACACGCCATTCAGAACANNNNTGATACACAGAAATTAATTAGACTTATATTCACTTTCAGCACAACAACAGAAATAGGCATCAGGTTTACTGACAAGATCAGTAAGCAATAAGGTAAATTTGTATACCGCAAAGGCTCACAAGGTCATTTTCTGTGTGACCTGGGAAACGGTCACGGAGTTTTCTCCAATCTTTCCATCAAATCCTTTCGATTCAGTTAATTTTGGTTCAGCATCATTTGACATTCAGCCGTCACGGATTGCCTCCCCAGCAACTGATCATTTTTGTGAGACGACTCTGAACATTTTGATTGGTGCAGAACGCACATCTTTGAAAGTGACATCACGTATTGGATATTCGCCCACACTGATAAACAAGTCACTACCACTTCCAGTGAAATGAAAACAGATTACCCTCAGAAGTTGACATGTGAACGAAAGCAAGATGCAAGAGTAACTTGGAAATGGAGTTCAGTGATATAATTAGGAAGGGAAAGTGATCAGAGTGGGGAGCGAACTGCTGACTCTGAAGATTAGAATCTCACGCTCTACCGACTGAGCTAGCTGGTTGGCCAATTAGCTGCTCATTTCTTACTGAGAATGATTCACCTGCAACCTCAATTTGCAAGGAGACAGTTCATTTCTCCCAATCACAAATAACATTATCTAAACTTTCCAATTCACAGCTGTTATTTCTTCAGGACATTGCAATCTATTTTCGCGCAATTTCCAGGATTTCAAATTCTATATCACTATTTTAATATTTTTACCTTATCTATTACGCGGCCGATGTGATTCGCAGTCACTCTGACAGGCAGTGAATCAATTGGGCAATAACTTCACTTAACCCAGTCTTTTCTGTTACAGACTATAGGGAATCCCATCTATCTGACGAGATACAATCTACACTATCAACATTTTGTTTGTTCTGCCTGCTCACAACTTTTAACAGTCCTCTTTTTCGAGACAGGAGTTTTATTTAAAAAACGCTCCAAGAACAGGATTAAACCTCTGCAGCTGTTACCAAATTAAACAGAAATATTTTGACCCTTTCAGAGCCACTCCTGAGCAAGGCGTTTCTGTAACTTGTGCAACAAGGCTGGGCTGGAAGCCACTGTTTCAAGCTGCAATTGACGTATTCTACAGGTATTGTAGAGTGGGACTACATCCTGCTGCGTGTCCCAGTCTCCCTGTGTGCGGATTCGGGGTGAAACATGGATAGGTCCTCGTGGGTGGAGTGTCGTTACATGGTCGGTCTCATTGCATGATCTGAAATATTACAGGCTGTGTCTGGGCTAGGACTACCAATATTTCAGACAAACGCGCTGCCCAATTGAGACACAAAAGCGAGAACCAGCATTGAACATGTAAATAGATATAAAGCAGGTTTGGTTGATGAGGTGGTTGCATGTGCTGGAAAATCTCTTCTGGATGTGAAGTGTGTGTACTTCAACGCGAGGAGCATCTGAAATAACATGGGTGAACTGGCAGCTTGGGTTGGTACTTGGGACTTCGATGTTGTGGCCATTATAGAGACATGGATAGAGCAGGGACAGAAATGGCTACTGCAGGTTCCGGAATTCAGCTGTTTCATTAAGAACAGAGAAGGTGGTCAAAGAGGGGGAGCTGTGGCATTGTTGATCAGGGACAATATTACAGTTGTAGAATTGATGCTTGGGGACTCCATACTGAGGTAGTATGGGCTGAGGTTAGAAACAGGAAAGGAGAAGTCACCATGCTGGGAATTTTCTATCGGCCTCCGAATAATCCCAGAGGTCATGGGGGACCTCACCTAGCCAAATATTGACTGGGATCATTACAGTACGAGCAATATAGTTGGGTCAGTTTTTGTCCAGTGCGTGCAGGAGGGATTCCTGACACATTATGCAGACAGGCCGACAAGGGACGAAGGCACTTTAGATTTAGTACTGGGCAACGAGCCTGGCCAGGTGTTAGATTTGGAAGTAGGTGAGCACTTTGGAGACAACGATCACAATTTTGTCAGGGTTACTTTATTGATAGAAAGGGGTAGGTGTACTCCACCGAGCAAGAGTTACAGCTGGGGCAAGGGAAATTACGATGCAATTAGGAAAGATATAGGAAGCGTAGAATGGTGAAGGAAACTGCAGGAGATGCGCACATTAAAAATGTGGAACTTATTCAA
>NW_025179887.1:0-2322 GCF_004010195.1 Chiloscyllium plagiosum | reverse complement strand
AACACTTTTGAGAGATGAATCAGAGAATCCAATGATATGATCTTAGACAAAGACATGACCGTAGGGCAGGTAACGAGACTGGATTTACTCAGTGAGTTGCAATGAACTGGATGGGGTTCATTGTTGAGAGACGCTGATTCACTTTCATCATTGGAAAATGAAATTCCCATTACAATAGGGTGACTTGGGGAGGAGAAAGTGAGGTCTGCAGATGCTGGAGATCAGAGCTGAAAATGTGTTGCTGGAAAAGCGCAGCAGGTCAGGCAGTATCCAGGGAACAGGAGAATCGATGTTTCGGGCATAAGCCCTTCTTGGGGAGGGGCAACATGGTGGCTCAGTGGTTAGCACTGTTCCCTTGCAGCGTTTAGATCAGAGTGGTGCTGGAAAAGCACAGCAGGGTCAGGCAGCAACTGAGGAGCAGGAAAATCGATGTTTCGGGCAAAAGCCCTTCATCAGAAATGGTTGCCTCACAGTGCCAGGGACCCGGGTTCGATTTCACCCTCAGGCAACTGTCTGTGTGGAGTTTGCATGTTCTCCCCATGTCTGCGTGGGTTCCTCTGAGTGTGTTCTGGTTTCCTCCCACGGTCTAAAGATGTGCAGGTTTGCCGGATTGGCCATGGGAAATTGCCCATGATGTGCAAAAATGTATCAGTTAGTTGGATTAGACACGGGAGATGCAGGGTTACAGGGATAGGATGTGATAATGTGGGGCGTGTCTGGAGGAGGGATGCTGTTTGGAGGTGAGTCCTGATTTGATGGGCTGAACGGCCACTTTCTGCACTGTCGGGGCTCTGGGGAGGAATAATTGCACAAATCATTCAGAGGGCTGGCACAGGCGTGCGGACTGAATGGCCTCCATGTGGGCTGAGTGCTGCTGTGAGTCAGCTCGGAGGGAAAAAAAAATGAGCTGAACAGGATAACGAGAAGGGAAAGCTGCTGGCTATTTTCAAAGGCAGTACCTGGGCTCTGTGAAAGGTGTGGCGGAAACAAGAGTTGAACAATGATGATGTCGAACAGTTTCTGCAGAAAGGCCCAATCACTGCAGCCGGAGTGCTGAGCTCAGAGAAACTAGACCAACCGGCTTGGCCTGTCGCTGCTTGCACTGGTTTATAGAACAGCTGGGAGCTGTGGTCCTGCAGAGTGCCGGCAGAGGCTGAACACACAGAGAGAGAGAGAGAGAGAGAGAGAGAGAGACACACAGAGAGAGAGAGAGGGAGAGAGAGAGAGAGAGAGAGAGAACTTTGCCGTCATATCAGCAATTAGATCAAGGAGTAGCAGAGAGGGCATTATGACCGCATTAAGGAGGAAGCTGGTGGTGGTTGGCGATGGTGGCTGTGGTAAGACCAGCCTGCTGTTTGTCCTCAGCAAGGACGAGTTCCCCGAAGACTACGTTCCCACGGTATTCGAGACCTACGTGGCGGATATAGAAGTGAACCAGAGGCTGGTGGAGCTGGCGCTGTGGGACACCGCTGGCCAGGAGGACTATGACCGCCTGCGGCCCCTCTCCTACCCTGACACTGACGTCATCCTCATCTGCTTCTCGGTGGACAGCCCCGACTCACTGAGGAACATTCCAGACAAGTGGATGCCCGAGGTCAGGCACTTCTGTCCCGGTGTGCCGGTGATACTGGTGGGTAACAAGAGGGACCTGCGGAGTGACCAGCGAGTGCGGAAGGAGTTGGCCCGGAGCAGGAAGGAGCCGGTGAGGTGGGAAGAGGGCCGGGCGATGGCCGAGAGGATCGGGGCGTACGATTACCTGGAATGCTCGGCCAAGACGAAGGAAGGCGTCTGGGAGGTTTTCGAAACCGCCACCAGGGCCACCTTGAAAGTCTCGTCAACGGGGTGTTTCGGCTGCCAGTGCGTGCTGATGTAAAGACTAAACCCCCTCCCCTCCCCACCCAAAACCGGCCAACAACTCAGTGACCTGTCTGAGGTTCTAAACGAGGGGCAGGGGGAAGAGATAAAGATCCACAACACTGCAACCTTCCAAGCAGGCGCCCGCGGGTAGTGCACCTGCCTCTGGGCCACACAGCTACAGAATCAAGTCCCACTCCAAAGAGACTGGAGCACAAACTCCAGGCAGTGCAGCAAGTGCCAACTTTCAGATAAGACGTTTAAACAAAGGCCCCAGCCCCAGCAGGGGGGTGGGGTAGGCAGTAAGATCAGCTCTTTGCCCAATTTCGAAGGTGATCAGGGAGTGTGTGTGTGTGAGAGAGAGAGTGTATGTGTGTCTGTGTGTGGGTGTGTGTGTGTGAGAGAGAGTGTATGTATGTGTGTGAGTGCATGCATGCGCCTTCATCATACTGAGGAGTTTAAACACTC
>NW_025179886.1:1762-2321 GCF_004010195.1 Chiloscyllium plagiosum | reverse complement strand
ACCTCTGCTTAAAACCTGCTGCCCCTTATTAACGTCCCTAACCGCCAATTGGCTGAATCTATGTTCCTTACATCAGAAATCAGGTTGTCTAAGCGGATGTCTCAGTAAATCCCAGTGACAGCCCACAAGTCCCGTGTGTCTGAATGGGGATCCAATACACAACATCTTCCACCCCACACTTTTCATTCACGTTCCAGAGACAGGGATCCAGTGGCTGCATGAGGACTGCAACTCCCAAATTCCGAGGCAGGGACCACACGTCTGTAGGGAAACGTGGCACTGCACAAGTACAGAATGTAGGTGAGTATTGGAGCATGTGCTTTGGGGTAACTAGTGGAAAGGATTTCACACTGTGATTGGCTGGAGGAGGAACGTATTTGTTTGTAGTATTGATCTGTTGGAGGGTCAAAGTGTCACCACACCCACATGGGACCAAGTTCCATCCCCAACTCGTCATAACACTGGAATCGACCAATGAGAAACAAAGAAGGATCTGACCCATTCTCCCAGACTGAAGGTTCCTCTACTGTCCAGGATCTGCCACCTCCCTGTCTGTTTC
>NW_025179886.1:0-1416 GCF_004010195.1 Chiloscyllium plagiosum | reverse complement strand
AAGGGTAACTAGAGATGGGGAATAAATGCTGGCTGAGCCAGTGATGCCCATATCCTGGAAATGGTTTCTATCTCTAGTTGCTGAAACCCAGTTGATGTTACTGCAGGATGATGAGGGACGCTGAGTGCATCCTCCAGGAGGCAGCACCATCACAATACTCCTGCCTACACCCACACAGTAACACCGCAACATCACTGGAACAAAAGGTGGTGAAGCCAAAGGAGGACTTAGATATAGTTCTGCAAGGTAAAGTCATGAAAGGGGATTGGAATACTGCAGGAACAGGAGATTGAGCTGCATGGTTAGCTGTTTTCCCTTGAATGGTGGAGCAGGATTGAAAGGCCGATGGCCTTCTGCTGCTATCTCCCAGGTATGTATATAGCCTTGGAGCCCGGGTAGGAAGAAGTGGGCAGGGATTCTCCAGGAGATTGCACCTCCACATGAGTTTTCAGTGAGGGACGGTTTGATGGATGTTATTTAACATTTGTATTTAATACAAGGTTTGTGAAGTTGGTTTTAAAATATTGTAGCTATTTATTCCACAATAAATAAAACTAAAAGAAAATAAATGAAACGATCTGAATATAACAGTTTTTAAAAATTTCAAATGCCTTGTAAAACAAAATCCTGTCTATTCCCGGACACCATCTCTTTCCAGTTACTCAAACTCCAGGGAAATATTCCCTCCCTGTCTGAACCTTTGGATTGATTTCACTGCTTTTCAGTTCTCCTTCTGTGAGCTGTGAAGTGTTCTTTCCCCCCCCATTTCTCCTACCCAGAAGTGTTATCACACACAGCTGAGCAACATTCCCACGTTCATCATTACGCCATTTTGGGTTTTGTTAATATATAATCACCTGCAGTAAACCACCCGTGTAACCAATTGAATATTTACAAACAAAGCCCATTACGGGCAAAGCAAACCATTTCAAATGACAGAATGGGAAGGGACTAAATCAAAGTAGAGTTAGGGGTGAGGGGACAGCAGTGGAGATAAAGCACGGTATCCCCTGTGATGCCAACCTCTATCTAAAGGCATCGAGACCATTGAAACATACCACATGCTCCTTCTCTAAGAACACCCTGCTTTATCCTCAATCATAGAATAGAATCCCAACAGTGGCAGGAGAGCATTGGGCCATCAAACCCCACCAACCATCCAAAGAGCATCCCACCTGGAGCACTCCATCCCTGTAACACTGCATTTCCCATGGCTGATCCACCTAGTCTGCACAATCCTGGACACTGTGGACAATTTCGCACAACTGATCCACCTAACCCACAAATGTTTGAACTGTGGGAGGAAACCAGAGCACCTGGAGGGGGCCCACACAATCATAGGGGAATGTGTAAACTCCACACAGGCCGTTGACCAAGGCTGGTCTCCAACCTTGTACCTGGTTCTGTGAAGCAGCA
>NW_025179885.1:0-2321 GCF_004010195.1 Chiloscyllium plagiosum | reverse complement strand
TGGGATATCTGGTCGGCATGGACGGGTTGGACCTCAGGGTCTGTTTCCATGCTGTACACCTCTCTGACTCTATGACTCTAATTGATGGCAACAGTTTTTTTTTAATGATATAAGAAAAGCTTGACAAATTTATCATAGAAGAGTAATTAATTGAGATTTTCCTCTTTGGGATAAAATTTTGACCTACCCCTTTTAAGTCCCAACCTGTTTTGCTGATTAAAGCTTTTGTAAAAAAAATTATATGCATGCTGGAACCTCAGCAGGATCCTCAATGTCAAGAAGGAACTCACTAGGAGATAGCTAAGGACCTCCATCAGAAATGCTTCTGCAACATCCAAGGGCTCAAAAGGACTTAAAGGGGGAGAAGTGACATGATTGAGGCCTCTGAAGGAAGACCTAAGCTGACATTAAACCCCTCATTATATACATGCCTGGGGTCACCAAAGCCTTTCACCACATTATACCACTGCTGCTCAGAGCCAGTAGACATCCACCTGGCTTGGCAGTGGGTGCAAAAGGAAATAGTACATCCATTGGGTTCTCAGGTCCTTTGGCTCTGACCCTCACCTTGACAATGCATCAGACAGACAAGATGAGGCTATGAGACTTAGGAGCAAACGTATATTATTTTGCCCATCAAGATTGCTCTGCCACTCAACCACAGCCGATCTGATCCCCTACTCCACATTACCACCTTGAGCCTTGATTTCCTTACTGATTAAGGGAATCAGTAATCAAGCAACAGGCAGTGGCGAAGGAAGTGGGTGTTAATCCCAGTTAGGTCCTGACGCAATCAAGGACCTACTATTTGTGTGAGATGGCAGATATTCCCCACTGCTCCACACAACACTCTTTATAAATGAATGCAATTAAAAAAGAAGTAAACTAGATGACAACAGCAGAAAGAGCTGGAGGAACTCAGTAGATCTGGTAGCATCTGTAGAGAGAGAAAGACCAGTATTGTTAATGTTGTGAATCCAGTGACCCTTCATCAGAACCAGGTGAGCCCGTTTTTAAAAGACCGTAAAGCCCTCTGAACACACCACCCCTTCAACGTTGCACAAAATCAGTCTGATTTCAGAACTTCATTTAATTTCTCTCAGGCTGCATTGCACAATCCCAAACATAGCTCAATCAGTGACAAAGAAGGAAAGTGAGGAAAATTAGCTACAAATTGCTGAGGAGTTCCTGAGTCATTCACGTGCTCAGAGACTGTGGTATAGTATGTGCAAGATGTGTTGTCACCCCGACCTAAATCTTTTCCTTGCATGTCCAAACACTTTCCTTTCCTTTAAATTTTGGACTAAGTTTCACATTTGTTTGAGAACCTGACATATCTTAAGCAAACGCCCTTATTTGGTGATAGATTGGGGCAGAGTTTTAGCAATTCAAAGTCAATGGTAAAACTAAATGCATTTCTAACCTTCCTCTGCAAGTTACCTACATCAAGCACTGCTATGACAGCATAAATGGATTGCATATGGAAAAAAATCTTTTCTACACTGTTGTAATAATCTTAATCTCAGAGGATCATGGCACCGATGTGAATATTTTCCTTACTTCTATTATCAGCAATCTTTCTGACTTTTTTGTACCATTTTGCCAATTTGACATTTAATTAGTTGTCTTTTGGATTTCTAAGCAGCTGAACTTTGATCAAATTAACTCCATCAGGATCTTATAAGCATTAGGGTGATCACTTTAAGTCAGTTTCAAAACTAATGTTCCATTTAAATTCACCACACCTTCATGTCATTCTAATCTGATCAAATAGCAACCATGTTTGACAAACATCATGTGCCCATCCTTCACACGGATATTCCCAGGACCCTGCAAAGCATTTCGATATAGAACATAGGCAGGTTAGTAGACCATCTAAGATACGATTGGAACAGCAACACAATAGCCTAGCACTTCAGATCTCTGTGTGGCTCGGGATTACACCAGCAGCAATGTGGTGTAGCAGTTTGAGAACTCAACTCAGAAACAAAGCTTAACCTCGTATTTTCCTCCATATGAAACTCACTTAGACAGTGTCACCTGCAAAACAGTCCCTTCTCTGCAATAAAAGAGAACTAATGATTGCTGAACTAGGAATATTGAAGTACATGCTAGGACATGGCAAGACACACAGAAGGACCCTTGCTCTCCACTACAGATTCTCTGGAGCTTCTCCATGCTCTCAATATCTCCAAATTTAATTTTCTGAGACATGTGTCCTCATTGCATTTGTCTCTGACCGTTCCCTGTTGTTCGATCATCAAATAGACTCATCGAGTCATAGAGATGTATCAGAAATAAGGTGGGTGAACTTAAGGCAT
>NW_025179884.1:0-2321 GCF_004010195.1 Chiloscyllium plagiosum | reverse complement strand
CTATTCATTGAATAAACACTGGCAGATTGTTCCATTGAATGAATGAGTGCAGTTTGATTCAATGAATTTGAATTATTGAATGAATGTCTGTTGTTTGTTTCAATGAATGAATGAATGAGGTAAGCTTGAGGCATGGGACGAATGAGAGAAGCTCTACTCATGGAATGAACAGGGCAGTTTCTTTCATAACTAGATTGACTACAGTTTGATTCATTAAATGACTGAGCTTAGTTTGAATCATTTGAATCTGTGCATGACATTTGGTTTATTGAATGAATGAATGTAATTTGTCTCAATGAATGAATGAATGTAGTTTGATACTCTGAATGAATGCTGTAAGCTTATGGCATTGAATGAGTGAGAGTGGCTCCACTCATCGATTTGAAGAACTGCAGTTCTTATAATTGAATGAATGAGAGCACAATACTTAGTAGAACGAATTCGTGATTTGATTCATTGAACCAACGCATAACATTTGATTTCTTGAATGAATGTCTGTGATTTGTTTCAATGAATGAATGAACTCAGTTTGATTCTCTCTTGAATGAGATATGCTTATGGCTTGGAAAGAACGAGAGATGCACCACTTATTCACTTAGCACGTGTATTTAGTTTCCAGCAATGATGTTTGCTTCATTGAATGAATGACAACGCAGTATTGAATCGAGTGAATGCGTTAAGCTCGTAACATTGAATGAATGAGGGAAGTTCTACTCATTGAATGAACACTGGCAGTTTGTTTCGTTGAATGAATGAATGTAGTTTGATTTTCTGAATGTATGAGGTAAGCCTGAGGCATTGAAAGAATGTGAGAAGCTCCACTCATTGACTTACGTTTGTTTCATGGAATGAATGAGTGCAGATCATTTCATTGAATTATCGAGTGCAGTTTGCTGAAGCAATGAATTGAATGAATGCGTGAAATTCGTGATGTAGAATATTTTGAGAGAAGCTCCACTCAATGAATGAACACGGGTAGTTAGTATCATTGAATGAACGAATGCAGTTTGATACATTTAATGTCTGAGTTTTGTTTGATTCATTGAATCAACGCATAACACTTGATTTCTTGAATGAATGTCTGTAGTTTGTTTCAATCAATGAAGGAATGCAGTTTGATTCTCTGAATGAATGAGGTAAGCTTGAGGCATGGAATACGTGCAGTTGGTTTCATGGAATGATTGTGAGTTGTTTGCTTCATTGAATGAATGACAACGCAGTATTGAATCGAGTGAATGCGTTATGCTCGTAACATTGAATGAATGAGGAAAGTTCTACCCATTGAGTGAACACTGGCAGTTTGTTTCGTTAAATGAATGAATGCAGTTTGATTTACTGAACGTATGAGGTAAGCCTGAGGCATTGAATGAATGTGAGAAGCTCCACTCATTGACTTAAGTTAGTTTCATGGAATGAATGAGTGCAGTTCATTTCATTGAATTATCGAGTGCAGTTTGCTGAAGCAATGAATTGAATGAATGCGTGAAATTCGTGATGTAGAATATCTTGAGAGAAGCTCTACTCAATGAATGAACATGGGAATTTAGTATCATTGAATGAATGAGTGCAGTTTGATATATTAAATGTCTGAGTTTTGTTTGATTCATTGAAACATCGCATAACATTTGATTTATTAAATGAATGCAAATAGTTTGTTTCAATGCATGAATGAATGCCGTTTGAATCAATGAATGAATTGAATATCTGAGTTTAGTTTGATTCATTGAACCAACGCATAACATTTGATTTCTTGAATGAATGTCTGTGATTTGTTTCAATGAATGAATGAACTCAGTTTGATTCTCTCATTGAATGAGATAAGCTTATGGCATGGAAAGAACGAGAGATGCACCACTTATTCACTTAACACGTGTATTTAGTTTCCAGCAATGATGTTTGCGTCATTGAATGAATGACAACACAGTGTTTAATAGAGTCAATGCGTTAAGCTCGTAACATTGAATGAGAGATATTCTACAGAATGAATGAACACGGGCAGTTAGTATCATGAATGAATGAGTGCAGTTTGATACATTAAATGTCTAAGTTTTGTTTGATTCATTGAAACAACGCATAACATTTGATTTATTAAATGAATGACTATAGTTTGTTCAATACCGTTTGATTCAATGAATGCATGAGTTTAGTTTTTTCATTGAATCAAAGCATAACATTTGATTCATTGAATATATGACTGAAGATTGATTCAATGAACGAATGAATGCTGTTCGAGTAATTGAATGAATGATTGAAGCTTGAGACATTGAATGAATGAGTGATTAGAACAGGTGACATTTTGTGAATGAGTGAATTTCCAAACT
>NW_025179883.1:1354-2321 GCF_004010195.1 Chiloscyllium plagiosum | reverse complement strand
CATCAGGATACTGGGAGAACACTGCAAGCCAGGCAGCATCAGGAGGGTGGAAGAACACAGCAAGCCAGGCAGCATCAGGAGGGTGGAAGAACACAGCAAGGCAGGCAGCATCAGGAGGCTGGGGGAACACAGCAGGCCAGGCAGCATCAGGAGGGTGGAAGAACACAGCAGGCCAGGCAGCATCGGGCAGCTGGGGGAACACAGCAAGCCAGGTAGCAGCAGGAGGCTGGGGGAACACAGCAAGCCAGGCAACATCAGGCAGCTGGGGGAACACAGCAAGCCAGGTACCATCAGGAGGGTGGAAGAACACAGTAAGCCAGGTAGCATCAGGAGGGTGGAAGAACACAGCAAGGCAGGCAGTATCAGGCGGATAGGGGAACACTGCAAGCCAGGTAGCATCAGGATACTGGGAGAACACAGCAAGCCAGGCAGTATCAGGAAGTTGGAGGAACACAGCAAGCCAGGCAGCATCAGGATACTGGTAGAACACAGCAAGCCAGGCAGCATCAGGAGGCTGGGAGAACACAGTAAGCCAGGTAGCATCAGGAGGTTGGAGGAACACAGCAAGGCAGGCAGCATCAGGAGGCTGGGGGAACACAGCAAGCCAGGTAGCAGCAGGAAGGTGGACGAACACAGCAAGCCAGGTAGCGTCAGGATACTTGGGGAACACAGCAAGCCAGGCAACATCAGGAAGCTGGTTGAACACAGCAAGCCAGGTAGCATCAGGATACTGGGAGAACACAGCAGGCCAGGCGGCATCAGGAGGCTGGGAGAACACAGTAAGCCAGATAGCAGCAGGATTTTGGAAGAACACAGCAAGCCAGGTAGCATCAGGGTACTTGGGGATCACAGCAAGCCAGGTAGCAGCAGGAGGCTGGGAGGTCACAGAAAGCCAGATAGCATCAGGAGGCTGGGAGGTCACAGAAAGCCAGATAGCATCAGGAGGCTGGGAGGACACAGCAAGCCA
>NW_025179883.1:0-856 GCF_004010195.1 Chiloscyllium plagiosum | reverse complement strand
GGAACACAGCAGGCCAGGCAGCATCAGGAGGCTGGGGGAACACAGCAAGTCAGGCAACATCAGGAAGGTGGAAGAACACAGAAAGCCAGGCAGCATCAGGAGGGTGGAAGAACACAGCAAGCCAGGCAGCATCAAGATACTGGGAGAACACAGCAAGTGAGGCAGCATCAGGATACTGGGAGAACACAGCAAGCCAGGTAGCATCAGGATACTTGGGGAACACAGCAAGCCAGGCAGCATCAAGAGGTTGGAGGAACACAGCAAGCCAGCCAGCATCAAGAGGTTGGAGGAACACAGCAAGGCAGGCAGCATCAGGAGGCTGGGAGAACACAGCAAGGCAGGCACCTTCATGATACTGGGAGAACACTGCAAGCCAGGTAGCATCAGGAGGCTGGAAGTACACAGCAAGCCAGGTAGCATCAGGATACTTGGGGAACACAGCAAGCCAGGTAGCAGCAGGAGGCTGGGAGAACACAGCAAGCCAGGCAGCATCAGGAGGCTGGGAGAACACAGCAAGCCAGGCAGCATCAGGAGGCTGGGGGAACACAGCAAGCCAGGCAAATCAGGAGGCTGGGAGAACACAGCAAGCCAGGTAGCATCAGGAGGGTGGAAGAACAGAGCAGGCCAGGCAGCATCAGGAGGCTGGAAGAACACAGCAAGCCAGGCAGCATCAGGAGGGTGGAAGAACACAGCAAGGCAGGCAGTATCAGGAGGGTGGAAGAACAGAGCAAGCCAGGTAGCATCAGGAGGGTGGAGGAACACAACAAGCCAGGCAGCATCAGGAGGCTGGGGGAACACAACAAGCCAGGCAGCAGCACGAGGATGGAAGAGCAGAGCATGCCAGGCAGCATCAGGA
>NW_025179882.1:0-2321 GCF_004010195.1 Chiloscyllium plagiosum | reverse complement strand
CTGTGTGAGTGTCTGTGTGTCTGTGTTTGTGTCTGTGTGAGTGTCTATGTGAGTGTCTGTGCGCGTGTCTGTGCGCGTGTCTGTGTGCCAGATCTGCTGTGCTTTTCCAGTAACACTCTAATCTTAACACTGGCGGATTGTGCTGATCACTCTGGGTCACCATAAACTGCGATCACAAGTGTACGGAGATAAACAATTTCCTTGGGGAAGGCTCTGACCAGCAGCTAGGATCCCCTACTCAGGACGGATAGCTCAGAGGAGCGCAGATTCCCCAGAATCACTGAAAGGGGAAGACCCCCCAGCGAGGGTTACACAGAGTCAGTTTGCACCAAGAAGATTAACAGGTGTGTCTCTCAAACGATACGGCAGAGGTAGCAGGAGGTATTTCCCGACAGAGGAAGCGGGGTTGGTGCGAGGGGTACTGCAGTCCAGTACAGTGGGGTAAAGACCCGACAAATCTGAGCCAGGCTGCTGAGTGAGGGGTGACATCAGGAAATGGTCTCTCATCCGAAGGTGAAGATGAATGTGGAATCCCTCTCCCTGCCCAGCGCTCCCCTCCAGGACCCATTGTAACCTTCAGTATTTGCTGTGGAGACGGAAGCTGTCAGGACAGGCTGAATGACGAGGCAGTTTCAACCAACTGAGTGCCAGGAGGCTCCAGGGGCTGACTCTGTTCAGATACCCAGCGACCCGAGGTCAGATCTTGGGGAAGGCAAATTACAGACTCTCCCGGCAGCTGGGGCTGAAGCTGCCAGATTTGGCTTTAGCTGTGACCAAAAAATACACTCAAAGGGCAGAGACAGCACGGGGTTAGATACAGAGTAAAGCTCCCTCTACACTGTCCCCCCATCAAACACTCCCAGGACAGGGACAGCACGGGGTTAGATACAGAGTAAAGCTCCCTCTACAATGTCCCCCCATCAAACACTTCCAGGACAGGGACAGCACAGGGTTAGATACAGAATAAAGCTCCCTCTTGCCCGTGTGTGCGTGTCTGTGTGTGTGCATGTCTGTTTGAGTGTGCATGTGCCCGTGTGTGCGTGTCTGTGTGTGTGCATATGCCCGTGTGTGCGTATCTGTGTGAGTGTGCATGTGCTCATGTGTGCGTGTTTCTGTGTATGCATGTACCCGTGTGTGTGTCTGTGTGAGTGTGCATGTGCCCATGTGTGCGTGTCTCTGTGTGTGTGCATATGCCCGTGTGTGCGTGTCTGTGTGTGTGCATGTCTGTTTGAGTGTGCATGTGCCCGTGTGTGCGTGTCTGTGTGTGTGCATATGCCCGTGTGTGCGTATCTGTGTGAGTGTGCATGTGCTCATGTGTGCGTGTTTCTGTGTATGCATGTACCCGTGTGTGTGTCTGTGTGAGTGTGCATGTGCCCATGTGTGCGTGTCTCTGTGTGTGTGCATATGCCCGTGTGTGCGTGTCTGTGTGTGTGCATGTCTGTTTGAGTGTGCATGTGCCCGTGTGTGCGTGTCTGTGTGTGTGCATATGCCCGTGTGTGCGTATCTGTGTGAGTGTGCATGTGCTCATGTGTGCGTGTTTCTGTGTATGCATGTACCCGTGTGTGTGTCTGTGTGAGTGTGCATGTGCCCATGTGTGCGTGTCTCTGTGTGTGTGCATATGCCCGTGTGTGCGTGTCTGTGTGTGTGCATGTCTGTTTGAGTGTGCATGTGCCCGTGTGTGCGTGTCTGTGTGTGTGCATATGCCCGTGTGTGCGTATCTGTGTGAGTGTGCATGTGCTCATGTGTGCGTGTTTCTGTGTATGCATGTACCCGTGTGTGTGTCTGTGTGAGTGTGCATGTGCCCATGTGTGCGTGTCTCTGTGTGTGTGCATATGCCCGTGTGTGCGTGCCTGTGTGTGTGCATGTCTGTTTGAGTGTGCATGTGCCCGTGTGTGCGTGTCTGTGTGTGTGCATATGCCCGTGTGTGCGTATCTGTGTGAGTGTGCATGTGCTCATGTGTGCGTGTTTCTGTGTATGCATGTACCCGTGTGTGTGTCTGTGTGAGTGTGCATGTGCCCATGTGTGCGTGTCTCTGTGTGTGTGCATATGCCCGTGTGTGCGTGTCTGTGTGTGTGCATGTCTGTTTGAGTGTGCATGTGCCCGTGTGTGCGTGTCTGTGTGTGTGCATATGCCCGTGTGTGCGCGTCTGTGTGAATGTGCATGTGCCCGTGTGTGCGTGTCTGCGAGAGTGTGCATGTGCCCGTGTGCGTTTGTGTGTGTGCATGTACGCGTGTGTGCATGTTTGTGTGTGCGTATGTATGTGCCCGTGTGTGCGTGTCTGTGTGTGTGCATGTGCCCATGTGTGTGTGTTTGTGTGTGTG
>NW_025179881.1:0-2321 GCF_004010195.1 Chiloscyllium plagiosum | reverse complement strand
CTAGCAGTGTTGATCCTCCTCTGCAGGCCCCGGTCGTCTTCGGCCTTCTGCTACAGATTTTTTTATATATGGGTAAAAAGCTTCCTTTTAGAGAGAGTTGCAGTCGTTCAATGGCAGAAGGTGCTCTTTTTATTGCTAACTGACGGTAATGTTGGCGTTTATACCCCAAAACACTGGATCATCTCATTGGTTTAATACTGTCAAAACAGTAAAATTCAAATTCGATTGCCTTTTAGAGTATTGGGACATTATTGGGGCATAATTTAAACAGGTTGGTTGAATTCGAAATGCTATGAAAACAACAAGGCAACAAGGTTTCTTACACAACAGCCAAAATGTTTCATTTTCAAATTGTTCAGGACACTTTGTGCCTGCAGTCAGCCACATGACAGCTTTTCAACTTTCTCTGAAAGGTATTCTTTCAACTTCATGCTTTCAACCTCATCACTTTATAACTTCTCCAAAGTGGGTCATCAAATGGTCTAAGCTTCTTGAATGTACACAGCAGCTTAAAACACAACTTCCAAGGAAACAATCCCCAGCATTTCTAGTAAATTTTCAATAACCGAATTAAATTAGATGTCACTGAATGACAAGTTAGAATCCTACTCTGAATCAAACACAGTTGAAGGGATTCGTCATGCAACTGAGCAAATGATCAGCAAAGAGTGGTCATCACGGGCTTTCAGTAAATAGGCTCAGCACAAGTTACAAAGACGTGTCTGAAAGCTGCTGAAATCCCACTGTCCAATATGAAGCACTGTGTAAAACAAAGAAACCGCAAGCTATGTTTTTAAAAAAATAAACTTTTCCTCAGCTTCTTAAAAGTGGAATCACTAGGGTAAGCATCACTAAAGGCCATGGAATGCTACAGGACAGTTATTTATATTAAAACTGAATGACAGTTTGATTAACAACAACTGTGAGGGTTTGGAAAGTAGACAGCGGGAGAGACACTGGGAGAGAGCATTGTCGAAGGATGTGTTCACAGGTTTCAGTATGCTGGAAATAAGACATTTCAACAGAATTTTGCACTATTTCCAGTAATGATGCATAAACAGAATTTTGGTGTGAGCTCAGACAGAGTCAGAGAGTCATGGAGACAAATAACATTGAAATAAATCCTTCTATCCAACTGATCCCTGCTGAACAGATATCCTAAAACAATCTAGTGACACTTACCAGCATTTTGTCAATATCGCTCAAAACCGTTTGTCGTCATATACCTATCCAAATGCCTTTTCATTGTTGTAATTTTACCCGCCTCCACCACGTCCTCTGGCAGTTCATTCCAAACACAAACCACCCACTGCATGAAAAAGTTGCTCCTTAGGTCTCTTTTAATTGTTTTGCCCTCTCACCTTAGATTGTAACCCTCCAGTTTTGGGGATAAGACCTTTGATATTCACCCTGTCCATGCCCCTTACGGTCCAAGCAACGTAGCCCCAAACTAATCAACCTCTCTCTAAAGCTCAAGTCCCAGCAACATTCTTGTAAATATTTTCTAACTTCTTCAAGTTTCACAGTTCTTTCCCAGAGGAGGAGAGCTAGAATTGAATACAGCATTTGGAAAGTGATGGAACTACAGTCCTGTACATGACGTCCCGATTCCTATAGTCAAAGCCCTGACAAATAACGACAAACATACCAAAGCCTTTCACAATCCTGTCTAACTGTGACTGCATTTTCAAGGAGCCATGAACCTGCAATCCCATGTCTCTTTGTTTATCGATGCAGGACCTGCTCATTGAGTGTATAAGTCTTGCAATGATTTACCTCTCCAAATATAGCACTTCACATTTGTGTATAGTAAACACAATCTGCCACTCCTCAGCCTATTGGCCCATGTAATCAAGATTCCGTTGTATTCTGAGGTAACCTTCTTCCCTGTCCACTACACCATAAATTTTGGTGATATCTTCAAATTTACCAATTGTTCCTCCTATGATCGCATCCAATACATTTATATAAGCAATGCAAACTAGTGGAACCAGCCCCAATCCTTGTGGCACACCTCTTGTCACGGCCTAGCAGTCCAAAAACAACTCTGCACCACAACCTTCAACTCCTACCTTAAAGTCAATTTTCTAATTAAATGGCTAGTTCTCCCTGTATTCCATACTAATCTTGTTAACCGGTCTACCATGTGGAAAGTTGTCAAATCTCTTACTGAGGTCCATTTCAACAATGTACATTTCTCTGCCTCAATGAAGCATCTTTGTCACTTGTTCAGAAATCTCAGTCAATTTAGCGAGACAGGATTTCCCATGTTTAAGTCTGCGTTGACTGTTCCTAATCAGTCCATGCCTTTCAAAATTGAT
>NW_025179880.1:0-2321 GCF_004010195.1 Chiloscyllium plagiosum | reverse complement strand
GCTCTGCACTGTCCTCATGACCTGCCCTACCTGTCAATGCCCCTTCCCACCTATCCGCTTCACCCTCCCCTCTGAGGTATCACCTCCATCCCGACCCCATACACCTTTATACTTTTGCTAACTTACCCCGCCCTCCTCTCTGACGTATCACCACCATCCCCACACCCATTCACCTATTGTACTCTTTGCTACATTCTCCCTAGCCCCACCCACACCCCATTTATCTCTCCACCCTGGAGGTTTCCTGCTTCTATTCCTGATGAAGGGTTTTTGCCCAAAACGTCGTTTTTCCTGTCCGCGGGTGCTGCCTGTCCCGCTGTGCTTTTCCAGCACCACTCTGATCTATACTCTGGTTTCCAGCATTTGCAGTTCTCACTTTTGCCTAGTTCAAAATATCACCCCAACACCACCTTCTCTAGGTTGACGTCTTTACTGTGAGGAAGAAATTGATTCTGAGTTGATGCGAGCAAGAGCAGCTGCCACCACCAGCGTCGGAAACGCAGAACGAAATAGCAAAAGCAGCTTTTAAACCCTCACTGCACAGTTAAGAGCTCAACACGTTCCAGTTGTGCCACTGAGCTGTCTCGGCAAGATGCACTATGGATCGCTATGACATGCTATTGAAGTATACATTTCAACAATATCCTGCACTGTCCCCCGAGGCTTTGATGCTTTGTGGAAATCCACCAATGTCAGTTTTCAACATTCTCATTCAAGGGATCTCCACAGCCTCTGAGGACATTGAAGTTAAACATTCAGCTCATTCTCAGTTCCCACATGTCTGTCAATGTCCGCTGAGTAATTATATTGTACACTTGTTGTTCTTCAGAACATTTCCTCTGCTAGTATTCTTATTGCTGCTTGCCAGCATGCTGTTGTGTGGTTTCTGTGATCGTAGTTGACTTTATTTGCATTGTGACCACAGCAACCTCGGTACAAAACCAAATCATATCACTAAGTATTCTCTCCGTTGTCCTTTTAGTGACACCTGCTAAGAAATTAATTGTTTTACCTTGAAATTCCGTTCTCTCACATTTCTGCGTTTCATGTATCAGAATTCAAACACACCCGTTATCGGAGATTCCGCTCCTTCCCACGATCATTAAACCTCCTTTCCGTCCACTCTTCTTCACATTGATACTGTTCTGTCTGCTGCTGCTGTCACTGTTTTTGAGTGAACGGCCCCATCCCACCATTGGGACCTTCAAACAAGTCGGTCTATTTGGATACCGCGGTTGTGAAATTAATCTCCCATGTAGCAGCTTTTACTGACATAGACAGGAGACAATTGGAGCATCAGGGTCTTGAAAAGGACCCAGGGCAGTTTTGGGGAAAACATATTTTATTGGGAAAGATCAGCTTTTGTGGCTTTCTGCGATAGTGTCGTGGTAATTTCTTAGGACTAATAATCCAGAGATCCAAGTAATAATCTGGGTATACGGACATGAAACCCACCATGCTAAGATTGTAAAATTTGGATTCAATAAATATCTGCAATGGAGAATCAAATGACTAATATAGATCCATTGATCATTGATGGGGGTAAAAAATCCATCTGGTTCACTGATGTCATTTCGGGATAGCATCTGCTATCCTTATTTTGTCTGACCTGCATGTGACTTCAGTCTCATAACAATATGGTTGAGTCTCAACAGCCCTCTGGGCAATTAGGAACGGGTAGCAAATCCTGCCTAGCCAAAATCTCCCTCATACTAATTCATAAAATTTATAACAAAGGCTCATTAGGCTCTAGCTAGAGCAGGGTGTGCAGTTTTGCAATTCACATGAGAGCAGGAATGTGATAACACGGAGAAATTTGCAGGAGATATCTACCAGGATATTGTTTGGGCTGAAGAATTTCAGTTAGGAAGAAAGATAGGGCAGAGTGAAGTGTTTTTCGCAGTGCAAAGGAGATGTTGGTAAGACATGATTGAGTAAGGGTATGGACAGGGTGGACTGAAAGAGTTTCCCAATGATGGAGTGATCGAACAATGGGTGCCAGAGAGTTAAGGAAAAATGCAGAAAGGTTTGAGAAGATGTGCGGAAAAGCTTTATCAGCCAGCGGGTTGTTCGGAATTAGCAATACACTGTCTGTAATGTTCAGATAGGCAGAAACCCTTTTAACCTCAAGAAATATTCCGATGTGAATTTGTGATGCCAAGACAAACAAGGTTGTGGGATAAACATTGTGAAATGGAATTCAGTTCGTTAAATAGTTGTATTTTTGAAAAATTTGGCCACAATTGGCTGAAGTGCCTCCTTTGACACTCTTGTCCTGGATAGTATACTGGTTTGTGTCCCCGCCTGTCACAAGGCTCAAT
>NW_025179879.1:0-2321 GCF_004010195.1 Chiloscyllium plagiosum | reverse complement strand
TACAGACAGGGGGAGGGTAGAGCGTCTGCAATGTGATACAGGCAGAGGAGGGCAGAGCATCTGCAATGGGATACAGACAGGGGGAGGGCAGACCGTCTGCAATAGGAGACAGACAGGGGTAGAGCAGAGGGTCTGCAATGGGACACAGACTGGGAGAGGACAGATCATCTGCAATGGGATACAGACAGGCGGAGGGCAGAGCGTCTGCAGTGGGATACAGACAGGGGAGGGCAGAGCATCTGCAGTGGGATACAGACAGGGGGAGGGAAGAACGTCTGCAATGGGATACAGACTGGGGGATGGATGCACGTCTGTAATGGGATACAGACAGGGGATGGAAGAGGGTTTGCAATGGGATGCAGACAGGGGAGGCAGAGTGCCGGCAGTGAGATACAGACGGGGGAGGACAGTGCTTCTGCAATGGGATACAGACTGAGAGAGGACAGATCATTTGCAATGAGATACAGACAGGGGGAGAGCAGAGCGTCTGCAATGTGATACAGACAGGGGAGGCAGAGCGTCTGCAGTGGGATGCAGACGGGTGAGGGCAGAGCATCTGCAATGGGATACAGACAAAGGAGGGCAGAACATCTGCAATGGGGTACAGACAAGGTGAGGGTAGAGCGAGGGTATTGCGTCTGCATTGGGATACAGAGAGGGGAAGGGCAGAGCGTCTGCAATGCGATACAGACAGCACACGGCAGTGCGTCTGCATTGGGATACAGACAGGCGGAGGGCAGAGCGTCTGGAATTGGATGCAGACAGCGGAGGACAGAGCGAGGGCAGTGCATCAGCATTGGGATACAGACGGCGGAGGGCAGAGCGTCTGCAATGGGATACAGACTGGGGGAGGGATGCACGTCTGTAATGGGATACAGACAGGGGTAGGGAAGAGCGTCTGTAATGGGATACAGACTGGGGGATGGATGCACGTCTGCAATGGGATACAGACTGGGGATGGAAGAGGGTTTGCAATGGGATGCAGAAAGGGGAGGCAGAGCGTCGGCAATGGGATGCAAACAGGGGAGGGCAGTGCTTCTGCAATGGGATACAGGCAGGGGAGGGGAGAGCATCTACAATGGGATACAGACGGCTGAGGGCAGTGCGCCTGCAATCGAATACAGACAGGGGAAGCACAGCGTCTGCAGTAAGGTACAGACGGGGGAGGACAATGCTTCTGCAATGGGATACAGACTGAGAGAGGACAGATCATTTACAATGAGATACAGACAGAGGGAGAACAGAACGTCTGCAATGGGATACAGACAGAGGAGGCAGACCGTCTGCAGTGGGATACAGATGGGTGAGGGCAGAGCATCTGCAATGGGATACAGACAGGGGGAGGGCAGACCGTCTGCAATGGGGCACAGAGAGGATGAGGCAGAGTGTCTGCAATGGGATACAGAGAGGGGAGGGGAGAGCATCTGCAATGGGAGACAGACGGGGAAGGCAGAGCGTCTGCAATGGGATACAGACGGGGGAGGGCAGATCACCTGCAATAGGATATAGACGGGGCAGGGCAGAGTATCTGCAAGAGGAGTCAGACAGGGGTAGGGCAGACCGTCTGCAATGGGATACAGACAGTGGAGGGCAGTGCGTCTGCAATGGTATACAGACAGGGGGAGGGCAGAGCGTCTACAATGGGATACAGACGGCTGAGGGCAGTGCGCCTGCAGGAGAGGCAGGGCGTCTGCAGTGGGATACAGATAGAGGAGGGCAGAGCATCTGCAATGGGATACAGACAGGGGGAGGTAGAGCGTCTGCAATGGGATACAGACAGCGGAGGGCATTACATCTGCATTGGGATTCAGAGAGGGGAAGGGCAGAGCGTCTGCAATGGGATACAGACAGCGGACGGCAGTGCGTCTGCATTGGGATACAGACAGGTGGAGGGCAGAGCGTCTGCAGTGGGATACAGACAGCGGAGGGCAGAGCGTCTGTACTGGGATACAGACTGGGGGAGGGATGCACGTCTGTAATGGGATACAGACAGGGGGAGGGATGCACGTCGGCAGTGGAATACAGACAGGGGGACGTAAGTGCGTCTGCAACGGGATGCTGAAGGTGAGGGCAGAGCGTCGGAAATGGGATACAGAGAGGGGGAAGGCAGAGCGTCTGCAATGGGATTAAGACAGGGGGAGGGCAGAGCGTGTGCAATGTGATACAGACAGGGGAGGGAAGAGCATCTACAATGGGATATAGGCAGGGGAAGGGCAGTGCGTCTGCAATGGAATACAGACAGGGGCGGCATGGCGTCTGCAGTGGGATACAAATGGGGGAGGGCAGAGTATCTGCAATGGGATACTGACAGGGGAAGGGCA
>NW_025179878.1:0-2321 GCF_004010195.1 Chiloscyllium plagiosum | reverse complement strand
TGGGGAAGTGTACAGGGAGTTTTACTCTGTATCGAAACCAATGCTCTCTCTGTCTTGACAGTGTTTGTTGGGGACAGTGTTGAGGTAGTTTCACTTTCAAGTTAAGAGTAGAGGAAGCTTTATTCTGATTGTAATCCCATGCTGTCCTTGTCCTGGGAGTGTGAGATGGCATCTGTAATTGAAGTGAATGCAGACTTGCTGTGGGAGTGGAGGGTACTTCTATCCGAGCACACCCATCTTTGAGATTGCTGTGCTAATCAAGACAATCTCAGACACCTTCATTCACTTTTCCAAACAACCAAAGGGTGGTTAGGGATGGTATAAATGCTGGCATTGCCAGCGATATCCACACCCCATGCATGAATAAATACTTTTTGTTTAAAAGTTACATTCACGTTCCAAACACTCTAATGTATGATTACTTACATGGAAAATTCCGGTCTGTTTGGAATATCATTTTAAAACATAGGAATGTGTCAACCATGTAGAAATATAACAAGAACAACAAATGGAGAAGTTAACAAGGAATGAGCAGGACCAGAATGCTGAGTCAGTCTGACCTCCATGGCTGAGAGAGTTCTCCCAGATGTTGAAGTTACACCAGTGCCTTTTACTCTTGCAGCTTCCCCAAAAGTTTGTCCCTGATGTAAGATCCTTCAATGACCCAAAGAACGAACTGTTTTTTATCCCGATAGCTGCTGCCAGACTTGCTGAGTAATTCCAGCCCTTCTGCTTTATTCTTTTATATAATTTCAGCTCCCCTAAGTCAGTGTAATGAAGAACGGCAGATGCTGGAGATCTGAAACACAAAAATGCATAAATTTCTGGAGAAACTCAATAGGAATGGCAGCACATGTGGAGAGAGAAGCAGAGTTAGCATTTTAAGTGCTGTGACCCTTCTTCACAACTGTTCTGGATTCAGCCCAGGATATTGACTCTGTTTCTTTCTCTCTCTCTCCACCAGTGTTGCCAGACTGGCTGAGTTTCTCCAGCAATTTCTGTTCTGACACTTTCACAAGGTTGATGTTTGTTATCCATCCCTAAGTGCAAGGTGTCTTGCTTGTGCCAATTCAGAGGGCAATTTAAGAATCAACCACATTGCTGTGGGTCTGCAGTCAAATGTAAGCCAGACCAGGTAAGGATGGCAGTTTCCCTCCGGAAAGGACATTGGTGAACATGGGTTTTTATGACAATTGACGTCAGTGCCATCGCTACCAGACTGAGACAAACTTTGTGTTCCCCATTTATGATTTGAATTATTCACTTCTCACCTCTTGTTGTGGTGGCATTTGAACTCATGTTCCCTGGATTACTCATCCTGTGACATTATGTCTATACTGTTGCTTTCCATCCTTTGCTATTTTGTGTTTGCCCTTTACGTCTTTGTCCTCTGATGTTTGGGAAATTGAACCTGTTAAAAAGATAGCACTAAACCTGCCCCTTTGACCAAGTCTTTGGTCACCTGTCCTAATCTGTGCTCCGGTCTCGTGATTTTTAAAGGAATTCTCATTATGTTCACGTGAAGCACTTTGAGATAGTTAACTGGACCACAGGTATTATTTGAATGCAGCTTGTACCCCTATCTTAATATCTTAAAATAGAGGGTCATATTTTAAAAGTAGAAGACAGAAATGAGGATGATTTCTTTTCTTTCTGAGGGTTGTGTGTCTTCCTCAAAAGGCAGTGAATTCACAGTCTTTAAGGCAGAGGTAGATAGGTTCTTGCTATCCAAGTGCGTGACAGATTGTCGGGGATGTGTAGGAATGTAGAGCTGAGGTTGTATTCAGATCAGCCATGATCTTATTGAATTTTGCAGCAGGCTCGAAGGGCCGAGTGGCCTACTCCCGCCCATTGTATATCTGCATCAAGCAGTCTGTGTCTCCCCTCTTATAGCTATGAACTGGGTCATTCCTTTACAATATTGCCGCTTGGAGACAGTTAATTGAACACCAGGTGGCCTCCTATTGGGAGCAGGCACATTGTAGCAATTGCAGTATTTCTTGTGTTAATTTTGTTGTTTCTTACTCAATGTTGCTGAGAATCATCTAAATAAAAACCAAAACACTTCTATAATTATCGCACCAATGGAAATGTTGGTTTGGATGTAACATTGTTGAATTAGCCATTCCCATCTTTTACAGAATTCTGTATTTAAAGCCCTCGAGTCTGGTTTCTACCCCTGAAACAGTTCTTATCAAGGTCATAATTGACAACATTTGTAACGGTGACAGGACTGAACCTTGCCTTGTCGACCTGCGGACAGCCTTGATCAGAGTTAATGACAGTAATGACCCTCTCCAATATCGCTGTATGCTCTGGGA
>NW_025179877.1:0-2321 GCF_004010195.1 Chiloscyllium plagiosum | reverse complement strand
GCGTTGGGATTAGCTAATCCTCTAGGACATTTTCAGAATCTAAGGTTATTTTGAAAATTATGACCATTGCAGCTACTATATCTGCAACTACTTCCTTTAAAAGCCTTGAGTGAAAGCCATAGAATCATAGAGATGTACAGCATGGAAACAGACCCTTTGGTCCAACCCGTCCATGCCGACCAGACATCCCAACCCAATGTAGTCCCACCTGCCAGCACCCGGCCCATATCCCTGGAAACCCTTCCAATTCATATACCCATCCAAATGCCTCTTAAATGTTGCAATTGTACCAGCCTCCAACACTTCCTCTGGCAGCTCATTCCATACATGTACCACCCTCTGAGTGAAAAAGTTGCTCCTTAGGTCTCAGTTATATCTGTCTCCTCTCACCCTAAACCAATGCCCCCTAGTTCTGGATTCCCTGACCCCAGGGAAAAGACTTTGCCTATTTATCCTATCCATGCCCCTCATAATTTTGTAAACCTCTATAAGGTCACCCCTCAGCCTCCGACGCTCCTGGGAAACCAGCCCCAGCCTGTTCAGCCTCTCCCTATAGCTCAAATCCTCCAACCCTGACAACATCCTTGTAAATCTTTTCTGAACCCTTTCAAGTTTCACAACATCTTTCCGATAGGAAAGAGACCAGAATTGCACATAATATTCCAACAGTGGCCTAACCAATGTCCTGTACAGCCGCATACTGACCTCCCAACTCCTGTACTCAATACTCTGACCAATAAAGGAAAGCATACCAAATAGTGTATAAGTCCTGCTAAGATTTGCTTTCCCAAAATGCAGCACCTTGCATTTATCTGAATTAAACTCCATTTGCCACTTCTCAGCCCATTGGCCCATCTGGTCAAGATCCTGTTGTAATCTGAGGTAACCCTCTTCGCTGTCCACTATACCTCCAATTTTGGTGTCATCTGCAAACTTACTAACTGTACCTCTTATGCTCGCATTCAAATCATTTATGTAAATAACAAAAAGTAGAGGACCCAGCACCGATCCTTGTGGCACTCCACTGGTCATAGGTCTCCAGTCTGAAAAATAAGCCTCCATCACCACCCTTTGTCTTCTACCTTTGAGCCATTTCTGTATCCGAATGGCTAGTTCTCCCTGTATTCCATGAGATCTAACCTTGCTAATCAATCTCCCGTGGATAGCCTTGTCAAACGCCTTACTGAAGTCCGTATAGATCACAACTACTGCTCTGTCCTCAACAATCTTCTTTGTTGCTTCTTCAAAAAACTCAATCAAGTTTGTGAGACATGATTTCCCACGCTCAAAGCCATGCTGATGATCCCTAATCAGTCCTTGCCTTTCCAAATACATGTACATCCTGTCCCTCAGGATTCCCTCCAATAGCTTGCCCACCACCGAGGTCAGGCTCACTAGTCTATAGTTCCCTGGCTTGTCTTTACCACCCTTCTTAAACAGTGGTACCACATTTGCCAATCTCCAGTCTTCTGGCACCTCACCTGTGACTATCGATGATACAAATATCTCAGCAAGAGGCCCAGCAATCCCTTCTCCAGCTTCCCACAGTGTTCTAGGGTATACCTGATCAGGTCCTGGGGATTTATCCACCTTTACCCATTTCAAGACATCCAGCACTTCCTCCTCTGTAATTTGGACATTTTGCAAGGTGTCAGCATCTATTTCCCTACAGTCTATATCTTCTATATCCTTTTCCACAGTAAATACTGATGCAAAATATTCATTTAGTATCATCCCCATTTTCTGAAGCTCCACGATTAGGTCTCGGGAATTTATCAGCTTTTAGACTCATTAGTTTCTTGAACAGTGATAGTTCTTGTTTCTTACCCTTGACCCCTCCCCTCCCCCAACCTTTAGCTCCTTGATTATGTAGGATTTTTAAAAAAAAATTTGTTTGTAGGATGAGAGGTCATTGAGGTGTACAAAATAATGAGAGGAATAGATACAGTCAATAGCCAGAGACTTTTCCCCAGGGCAGGATTGACTGGTATGAGAAGTCATAGTTTGAAGATAATAGGAGGAAGGTATAAAGGAGACGTCAGAGGTAGGTTCTTTACGCAGAGAGTTGTGAATGTATGGAATGTGTTGCCAGCGGTGGTGATGGAAGCAAAGTCATTGGGGACATTTAAGTGACTGCTGGACATGCACATGGATAGCAGTGAGTTGAGGGGTGCGTAGGTTAAGTTACAATATTTTACATTAGGATTAAGTCTCGGCACAACATGGTGGCTTAAGGGGCCTGTTCTGTGCTGTACTTTTCTATGTTCTCTTTGATCTATTAGCCAGGCGAGCACTCATTGCCATGATTTCAGCATCTGCAG
>NW_025179876.1:0-2320 GCF_004010195.1 Chiloscyllium plagiosum | reverse complement strand
AGTGACACTATCTTAGTGAGAGAGACACTATCTCAGTGACAGAGGCTCTATCTCAGTGACAGAGACAGTATCTCAGTGACAGTGACGCCATCTCAGTGACAGAGACGCTATCTCAGTGACAGTGACACCAACTCAGTGACAGTGACGCTATCTCAGTGACAGAGACACTATCTCAGTGACAGTGACACTATCTCAGTGACAGTGACGCTATCTCAGTGACAGTGACGCTTTCTCAGTGACAGTGACACTCAGTGACAGAGGCACTATCTCAGTGACAGTGACACTACCTCAGTGACAGTGACACTACCTCAGTGACACTGTCTCAGTGACAGTGACACTATCTCAGTGACAGAGACACTATCTCAGCGACAGTGACGCTATTTCAGTAATACTATCTCAGTGACAGTGACACTATATCAGTGACAGAGACACTTCCTCAGTGACAGTGCCACTATCTCAGTGACAGAGACACTATCTCTTCGACAGTCAGACTATCTCAGTGACAGTGACACTATCTCAGTGACAGTGACGCTATCTCAGTGACAGTGACGCTTTCTCAGTGACAGTGACACTCAGTGACAGAGGCACTATCTCAGTGACAGTGACACTACCTCAGTGACAGTGAAACTACCTCAGTGACACTGTCTCAGTGACAGTGACACTATCTCAGTGACAGTGACGCTATCTCAGCGACAGTGACACTATTTCAGTAATACTATCTCAGTGACAGTGACACTATATCATTGACAGAGACACTTCCTCAGTGACAGTGCCACTATCTCAGTGACAGTGCCACTATCTCAGTGACAGAGACACTATCTCAGCGACAGTCAGACTATCTCAGTGACAGTGACACTATCTCAGTGACAGTGACGCTATCTCAGTGACAGTGACACTGTCTCAGTGACAGAGACACTATATCAGTGACAGCGACGCTATCTCAGTGACAGTGACACTAGCTCAGTGACAGTGACACTATCTTAGTGAGGGAGACACTATCTCAGTGACAGAGGCTCTATCTCAGTGACAGAGACACTACCTCAGTGACACTGTCTCAGTGACAGTGACACTATCTCCGTGACAGTGACGCTATCTCAGCGACAGTGACGCTATTTCAGTAATACTATATCAGTGACAGTGACACTGTATCTGTGACAGAGACACTTCCTCAGTGACAGTGCCACTATCTCAGTGACAGAGACACTATCTCAGCGACAGTCAGACTATCTCAATGACAGTGACACTATCTCAGTGACAGTGACACTATCTCAGTAACAGTGATGCTATCTCAGTGACAGTGACACTGTCTCAGTGACAGAGACACTATATCAGTGACAGTGACGCTATCTCAGTGACAGTGACACTATCTCAGTGACAGTGACACTATCTTAGTGAGGGAGATACTATCTCAGTGACAGAGGCTCTATCTCAGTGACAGAGACAGTATCTCAGTGACAGTGATGCTATCTCAGTGACAGAGACGCTATCTCAGTGACAGTGACACCAACTCAGTGACAGTGACGCTATCTCAGTGACAGAGACACTATCTCAGTGACAGCGACACTATCTCAGTGACAGTGACACTGTCTCAGTGACAGTGACGCTACCTCAGTGACAGAGACACTATCTCAGTGACAGTGACACCAACTCAGTGACAGTGGCACTATATCAGTGACAGTGACACTATCTCAGTGACAGTGACGCTATCTCAGTGACAGAGACACTATCTCAGTGACAGTGACACTATGTCAGTGACAGTCACGCTATCTCAGTGACAGTCACGCAATCTCAGTGACAGTGACACTATCTCTGTGACAGTGACGCTATCTCAGTGACAGTGGCACTGTATCAGTGACAGAGACACTTCCTCAGTGACAGTGTCACTATCTCAGTGACGGTGACACTATCTCAGTGACGGTGACACTATCTCAGTGACGGTGACACTATCTCAGTGACAGTGACACTACCTCAGTGACACTGTCTCAGTGACAGTGACACTACCTCAGTGACACTGTCTCAGTGACAGTGACACTATCTCAGTGACAGTGACGCTATCTCAGTGACAGTGACACTATCTCAGCGACAGTGACGCTATTTTAGTAATACTATCTCAGTGACAGTGGCACTATATCAGTGACAGAGACACTTCCTCACTGACAGTGCCACTATCTCAGTGACAGAGACACTATCTCAGCGACAGTCAGACTATCTCAGTGACAGTGACACTATCTCAGTGACAGTGACGCTATCTCAGTGACAGTGACACTATAACAGTAACAGTGTCTCTATCTCATTGACAGTGACACTATCTCAGTGACAG
>NW_025179875.1:0-2320 GCF_004010195.1 Chiloscyllium plagiosum | reverse complement strand
AACTCCAAACTGACTTCACCACCAGGGATATATTTCCCTCCCCACCCGTTTCTGCCTTCTGCAGAGACCGTACCCTCCGTGACTACTTGGTCAGGTTCACGGACCCCCCACCCCCACCACCCCTACAACCCACCCTCCCGTCCTGGCACCTTCCCCTGCCACCGCAGGAATTGCAAAATCTGTGCCCACACCTTCTCCCTCACCTCCATCCAAGGCCCTAAAGGAGCCTTCCACATCCATCAATGTTTTACCTGCACATCCACCAATATCATTTATTGTATCCGTTGCTCCCGATGCGGTCTCCTCTACATTGGGGAGACTGGACGCCTCCTAGCAGAGCGCTTTAGGGGACATCTCTGGGACACCCGCACCAATCAACCACACCGCCCTGTGGCCCAACATTTCAACTCCCCCTCTCACTCTGCCGAGGACACTGCCGCTCCCTCACCACCTGATGCCTGGAGGAAGAACGCCTCATCTTCTGCCTCAGAACACTTCAACCCCAGGGTATCAATGTGGACTTCAACAGTTTCCTTCACCCACCTCACCTCAGATCCAAACTTCCAGCTCAGCACTGTCCCCATGACTTCTCCTACCTGCCTATCTTCTTTTCCACCGATCCACTCCACCCTCCTCCCTGACCTATCACTTTAATCCCCTCCCTCACTCACCTATTGCACTCTATGCTACTTTCTCCCCACCCTCACCCTCCTCTCATTTATCTCTCCACCCTTTAGGCACTTTGCCTGTATTCCTGATGAAGGGCTTTTGCCCGAAACGTCGATTTTACTGCCCCTCGGATGCTGCCTGAACTGCTGTGCTTTTCCAGCATCAGTCTAATCCAGAATCTGGTTTCCAGCATCTGCAGTCATTGTTTTTACCTAATGTACAGACAAGGTAACTATGGGTGTTGGTCGGTTTGTAATGGATATTGGTGTCAGTCTATCCTAGAAATGGAAACAGAGATGTCGAAGAAGGGAAAGATTGAGTCAAGTGGACCAGGTGAAAGTGAGAGTGGGGTGGAAATTGGAAGTGAAATTGATAAACTTTTCCAATTCCAGACAAGAAGGGGAAGCAGCACTGATGATATTATCGATATATGAGAGAAAGAGTTCTGGGTGAGGGCAAGCATAGGACTGGAACAAGAAATGTTCCACATACCCCACAGAGATAGGCATAACTGGGGCCCATGTGGGTAAACATGGTCATTTCTCTATCCTGAGGAAAGTGAGAGGAGTTAAGAGAAAACTTGCTCAGGGTGAGGACGAGCTTACCCAGGCGGAGGGTGGTAGTGGTGGAGATGGTTTGATCCTTTTTTCCCAGGAAGAAGCAGAGAGCTCTGAGGCCATCCTGATCTGGGATGGATGTGTAAAGGGATTGCATATCCATGGTCAAGAGAAGGTGGATGGAGTCTGTAACTGGAAATTCTGAAACTCCTGTAAAGTTTTAGAGGAATCGCGTACGTAAATGGGAAGAGACTGGACAAGGGGAGGGAAAAAAAATCGAGTTAAGGTTAGTAAGAGAAAGCAACATGACAATGAAAAGTTAGTGCTGATTAGCTGTAAACGGACTGTGATTAGGAGAGGAGTTGCCATGGACAAAAACCATTATAGGAAGGACTGCTAGTTAACTGCCAAGCTTTCCTTCAATTTTAAACAAGCCGGTCAGAGTCTAAACTGTCAAGGAAGTAACAGGAGAACAGCTGTCACCTATTACGTTGAGTTGAAACAGGCACAGTGTATGGACATGTTGACAGGCATCATCTGAAAGGTACTCGTGATCTGGAACTATTATGAAAAGAGTCTAAGAATAATATCCATTAGATTATCTGCAGGTCCAGAAACAAATCTCAAACTGAATGAGTAAATGAACTGATTAACAAACTCATTATTGTCAAAGACCTTTATTTAGCAATATTACATATTCAGTCTGTTGTGATTTTGCACAGTAGATTCAATTGTAACCTCCAAAAAAGATAGAGAGAATTTTTTTAAAAAAAGAAATTAGATAGGTTCTTCAAATTTCCAGATTCAAAATGATGGTCTGAATGGCTTTGCTTCAATTGTATAAATTCTACGATACAATTGACTATTGTAATAGATAATACATACTTAACAAATAACATTCCTACCTTACTTTAGTGTGTAAAACGTTCCAAACAGCAAGTAAGTACATAATCAATAAAGGTACAAAATCATTCTGTAATTAAAAAGAGCTTATTAATGCACTGCTGCAGTTGGCAACAGAATTTGTGCAATAAAAATAATGCAAATGTGTGTTATTTCAATAATTTTGAGAGAAAGGCCACTTGTTGCCATCT
>NW_025179874.1:0-2320 GCF_004010195.1 Chiloscyllium plagiosum | reverse complement strand
GACGTTTCGGGCACAGGCCCTTCTTCAGGAATCCCTTTAAACCCTTCTTATTCATATAAGCATCCAGATGCCTTTCAAATGTTGTAATTGTACCAACCTCCACCACTCTCTCTAGCAGCTCATTTCATACTCACACCACCGTCAATGTGAAAAAGTTGCCCCTTAGGAGTCTTTTAAATTTTTCCCCTTTCACTCTAAACCGATGCCCTCTGGTTCTGGACTCCCCCACCCCAGGGAAAAGACCTATCTCTTTACCCAATCCATGCCCCTCATGATCTTATAAACCTCTATAAGGTCACCTCTCAGCCTCTGACAATCCCGGGAAAGCCACCTCAGCCTGTTCAGCCTCTCCCTACTGCTCAAATCCTTCAACTCCAGCAATATCCTTGTAAATCTTTTCTCAACCCTTTGAAGTTTCACAACATCCTTCCAAATAGGAAGGAGACCAGAATTGCAACTAATATTCCAAAAGTGGCCTAACCAATGTCCTGTACAACTGCAACATGACCTCCCAACTCCTGTACTCAATACTCTGACCAATAAAGGAAAGCATACCAAATGCCTTCTTTACTATCCTATCTTTCAAGGAACTATGAACCTGCACTCCAAGGTCTCTTTGTTCAGCTACACTCCCCAGGACCTTACCATTATTTGTATAAGTTCTGCTCTGATTTGCCTTTCCAAAATACAGCCCCTTATATTTATCTAAATTAAACTCTATCTGCTACTCCTCAGCCCATTGGCCCATCTGATCAAGATCCTGTGGTACTCTGAGGTAATATTCTTCACTTTGGTGTCATCTGCAAACTTACTAACTATACCTCCTATGTTCACATGCAAATCACTTATATAAATGACAAAGAGCAGTGGACCCAGCACCGATCCTTGTGGTACACTACTGGTCACGAGCCTCCAGTCTGAAAAACAGCCCTCCACCATCACCCTCTGTCTTCTACCTTCAAACCAGTTCTGTATCCAAATGGTTAGTTCTCCCTGTATTCCTTGAGGTCTAAAATTGCTAACCAGTCTCTTTGCCTTACTGAAGTCCATATAGATCACGTCCATCACTCTGCCCTCATCAATCCTCTTCATCACTTCTTCAAAATATTCAGTAAAGTTTGTGAGACATGATCTCCCATGCACAAAGCCATGTTGACCTAGGGATGTCAGTCCTTGTCTTTCCAAATGCAGGTAAATCCTGTCCCTCAGGATTCCCTCCAATGACATGCCCATCACCAATGTCAAGCTTACCGGTCTGTAGTTCCCTGGCTTTTCCTTACCACCTTTCTTAAATAGTGGGAAAGTGAGGTCTGCAGATGCTGGAGATCAAAGTTGAAACTTTATTGCTGGAACAGCACAGCAGGTCAGGCAGCATCCAGGGAACAGGAGATTCGACGTTTCGGGCACAGGCCCTTCTTCAGGAAGGCCATTCCTGAAGAAGGGCCTGTGCCCGAAACGTCGAATCTTCTGTCCCTGGATGCTGCCTGACCTGCTGTGCTGTTCCAGCAATAAAGTTTCAACTTCTTAAATAGTGGCACCACGTTAGCCATAATTTCCAAAGCTGGGCTGTTGTCAGGGTGTATAGTAGTTTCCAGCGTCTTCAGCTATTTCTTCAAATCACATGGAGTGAATAAAACTGGCTGAGGACTGGCATCTATAATGTTTGAGACTTCAGAGGTGGCTTAGACGGATTATCTCGCTTGGCTGAAGATGCTTCAGTCTCAACTTCTGTACTGACGTGCTAGGCTCCAACATCATTGAAAATAAGAGCACAACTTCCTCCAGTTAGTTGTTTGATAAATTACCACTATTCAGGACTAAATGCGGCAGCACTGAATAGCTTTGATCTGATTGGTTGGTCATTGGATTAGATTAGTTTAGATTAGATTCTCTACAGTATGGAAACAGTATGGGTGGCACGGTGGCACAGTGGTTAGCACTGCTGCCTCACAGCGCCAGAGACCCGGGTTCAATTCCTGCCTCAGGCGACTGACTGTGTGGAGTTTGCACGTTCTCCCCGTGTCTGCGTGGGTTTCCTCCGGGTGCTCCGGTTTCCTCCCACAGTCCAAAGATGTGCAGGGTCAGGTGAATTGGCCATGCTAAATTGCCTGTAGTGTTAGGTTATGGGTCAATGTATGGGTGGGTTTCGCTTCGGCGGGTCGGTGTGGACTTGTTGGGCCGAAGGGCCTGTTTCCACACTGTAATCTAATTTAATCTAATTTAATTTAATCTAGGCCCTTCAGCCCAACAAGTCCACACTGACCCTCCAAAGAGTAACCCACCCAGCCCCTACCCTATATTTACCCCTGACTAATGCACC
>NW_025179873.1:0-2320 GCF_004010195.1 Chiloscyllium plagiosum | reverse complement strand
CAATTTACCATGGCCAATCCACCTAACCTTCATTTTCCAGAACAATTTACAATGGCTAATGCATCCAAACTTCATATTCCTGGACAATTTACCATGGCTTATCCAACTAACCTTCATACTTCTGGACAATTTAACAAGGCTAATGTACCTAACCTTCATATTCCTGGACAACTTACCATGGCCAGTCCACCTAACATTCATATTCCCAGACAATTTTCCATGGCCAATCCACCTAACCTTCATATTCCTGGACAATTTACCATGGCCAATCCAACTTACCTTCATGTTCCTGGACAATTTACCAAGGTTAATGTACCTAACCTTCATATTACTGGACAATTTACCATGGCAAATCCACCTAACCTTCATACTTCTGGACAATTTACCAAGGCTAATGTACCTAACCTTCATTTTCCTGGACAATTTACCATGGCCAGTCCACCTAACATTCATATTCCTGTACAATTTACCATGGTCAATCCACCTAACCTTCATATTCCTGGACAATTTAACATGGCCAATCCACCTAACCTTCATATTCCTGGACAATTTATCAAGGCTAATGTACCTAACCTTCATATTACTGGACAATTTACCATGGCCAAACCACCTAACCTTCATGTTCCTAGACAATTTACCGTGGCCAATCCACCTAACCTTCGTATTCCTGGATAATGTACCATGGCTAATCCCCCTAACCTTCATACTCCTAGACAATTTACCATGGCCAATCCATCTATCCTTCATATTCCTGGACAATTTACCATGGCTAATGCACCAAACCATCATATTCCTGGACAATTTACCATGGCCAATCCACCTAACCTTCATATTCCTAGACAATTTCCAATGGCTAATCCACCTAACCTTCATATTCTTGGACAATTTACCATGGCCAATCCACCTAACCTTCATATTCCTAGACAATTTACCATGGCCAATCCAACTAACCTTCATTTTCCTGTACAATTTACCATGGTCAATCCGCCTAACCTTCATATTCCTGAAAAATTTGCATTGGCCAATTCACCTAACTTTCATCATCCTAGGCAATTTACCATGGCAAATCCACATAACCTACATATTCCTTGACAATTTACCATGGTCAATGCACCTTACCTTCATATTCCTAGACAAGCTACCATGGCCAATCGACGTAACCTTCATATTCCTGGACAATATATCATGGCCAATCCACCTAACCTTCATATTCCTAGACAAATTACCAAGGCTAATCCACCTAAACCTCACATTTCTGGACAATTTACCATGGTCAATCCACCTAACCATCATATTCCTAGACAACTTACCATGGCTAATCCACCTAACCTTCATATTCCTGGACAATATGCAGTGGCTAATCCACCTAACCTTCATATTCCTGGACAATTTACCAAGGCAAATGTACCTAACCTTCATATTCCTGGACAATTTATCATGGCCAATCCACCTAACCTTCAAATTCCTGGACAGTTTACCATGGCCAATAAACCTAACCTTCATATTCCTGGACAATATACCATGGCCAATCCACCTAACCTTCATATTCCTAGGCAATTTACCATGGCTAATCCACCTAACGTTCATGTTCCTAGACAATTTACCATGGCTAATCCACCTAACCTTCATATTCCTAGGCAATTTACCATGCCTAATCCACCTAACTTTCATATTCCTGGACAATTTACCATGGCTAATCCACCTAACTTTCATATTCCGACACAATTTACCATGGCCAATCCACCTAACCTTCATATTCCTGGACAATTTACCTTGGCCAATCCACCTAACCTTCATATTCCTCGGCAATTTACCATGGCTAATCCACCTAACTTTCATATTCCTAGACAATTTACCATGGCTAATCCGCCTAACCTTCATATTCCTGAACAATTTGCAATGGCCAATTCACCTAACTTTCATATTCCTAGACAACTTACCATGGCCAATCCACGTAACCTTCATATTCCTGGACAATATGCCATGTCCAATCCATCTAACCATCATATTCCTAGACAACTTACCATGGCTAATCCACCTAACCTTCATATTCCTGGACAATATGCCGTGGCCAATCCACCTAACCTTCATATTCCTAGGCAATTTACCATGGCTAATCCGCCTAACCTTCATATTCCTGAACAATCTGCAATGGCCAATTCACCTAACTTTCATATTCCTGGACAATTTACCATGGCCAATCCACCTAACCTTCATATTTCTGGACAATTTACCATAGCTAACCCACCTCACCTTCTTTTTCATGGACAATTTACCATGGCCAATACACCTAACCTTCATATTCCTAGACAATTTACCA
>NW_025179872.1:0-2320 GCF_004010195.1 Chiloscyllium plagiosum | reverse complement strand
GAGAAGTGAGTTAAGCTACATCACCCTTGCAAATGGCTCGATTGGGCCAGAAGGCCAAATGGCCTCCTTCTGTATTATAACCATTTGAAAATTATATGACTATGTCAGGGCAAAGATGAAATACCATGTATTCTCACATGTTTAGTACAATCCATGGAGACCTGTTGTGGAGTGTATGACACATTAAAAAGGCAATTTGACCTATCACGACTGTGTCAGACCAAAAACAATCACCAAACTATTTGAATCCATTTATCATACTTGCCTTTGTGCGCTGGAAAAACACAGCACGTCAGGCAGGAGAGTCGACATTTCGGGCTCATCAGGCATTTGATGCACTTGCCCTTGCATGCCTGTCTCAATCTCGACGGCCAACAATTCATCATCTATCAAACGGTTTACGTTAGGGTGTTGAGATTCTATGAGCAATTGAAGGATTGGGATTGGGGTGTGCAGGTGGGGAGTTGGAGTCAGTCCATGAAAAGCCAGCACTGTAGAAAAGGAACCGGGGGGAACCTCAAGAAAAGGGAAACATTTTTTTTTAGATTACTTTACAGTGTGGAAACAGGCCCTTCGGCCCAACAAGTCCACACCGACCCGCCGAAGCGCAACCCACCCATACCCCTACATTTACCCCTTACCTAACACTACGGACAATTTAACATGGCCAATTCATCTGACCTGCACATCTTTGGACTGTGGGAGGAAACCGGAGCACCCGGAGGAAACCCACGCAGACACGGGGAGAATGTGCAAACTCCACACAGTCAGTCGCCTGAGGCGGGAATTGAACCCGGGTCTCTGGCGCTGCGAGGCAGCAGTGCTAACCACTGTGCCACCGTGCCGCCCACCAGGAGACAAGATGAGGGATTATGTGCACCAGAAGAGAAGCCAGCAAAAAGGCAATGTGGGAACATGAGAGAAGAAAACAACAAGTATTAAAAATTCGACATAACAGAAGTGTTGCAGAGAAAATGCCATCAATGAGCAAAAGAACAGGATTAAAAGAGTCCAAAGATGTGCAGGATCGGTAGATTGACCGTAAGGATTTGCCACTACTGTCCAGAGATATGCAGGTTATGTGGGTTAGCTATGGGAAATGTAGGGAAACAGTGTGGACGCAGCTGGAAAGAAAATATCAAGGCTGAGAGAAGATAACCAAAGCTGATGGGTGTAAACAGGAATTGGCTGTTAACAAACAGAAAATGGTTTGTACATTTCTCACTGTCAAAACAAGTGATTATATCCTGTTTGTTTAGTGAGGGGCACCAATCTGGTATTGAGCTGACTCCTGGAAACATCCAACTTTATCGATCAGACAAGTATTAAGATCTAAAATGAGTACACGAGCATGAGTGCCTTTACCAGGCATTGGGTAAAAGTTGTCCCACAATGTGTTGAACGCACCACCTTTTGAATTGACTTACCAGGCACTCCAAACACTGCAAGAATGGGATAGTATATGAGTTCTATCAGGTAAAGCGATGACCTGTTCATCTTCTGTGTGATGAAAGAGGCAAACACACTGCCTGAAGTAGTTAGTAAATGGAGAGAGCAGTGATTTATTTATGGCACAGTGATTCCCTAATGGTTCTGTATAATTGCGTCCCACTTGTCATTACTTACAGGTTAGTGAACAGGTTGGTATGGGCATCATCTGGCTCTTCCATGTGAAACCAATTAGGGAAGGAGCTGTATTATTTAAAAAAAAACAAAATGGGCACCTGACATTATTATTTCATTAAATCAAATCTCATGCCCCACTGTGCACGGCACAAAGGTTATTCTGCAGGAAGCAACTGCACAGGACATTGGTTATCCTACTTTTGGAATATTGTGGACAAATCTGGTCTCCCTCCTGTAGGAAGGATATTGTGAAATTTGCAAAGGCCCAGAAAAGATTTACAAGGACATTGCCAGCGTTGGAGGGTTTGAGGTATAGGGAGAGGATGAACAGGTTGGGGCTGTTTTCTCTGGAGCATCAGAGGGGTGAGCTTATAGATGTTTATAAAATCAAGAGGGCCAGAGATAGGATACATGCTCTAGGTATTTTCCCCAAGAGAGGGGAGCCCAGAACTAGAGGGCACAGATTCAGGGTGAAAGGATTTAGATTTAAAAGGGACCTAAGTGGCACCTTTTTTTAGGCTGAGGGTGGTGTATGCATGGAATGAGCTGTCAGAGGAAGTGGTAGAATCTAGCACAATTAAACATTTAAAAGGCATCTGGACGGGTATGGGAATAGGAAGGGTTTAGAAGGACATGGGCCAAGTGCTGCCAAATGGGACTGGATTAATTTAGGATATCTGGGCAACATGGCTGA
>NW_025179871.1:0-2320 GCF_004010195.1 Chiloscyllium plagiosum | reverse complement strand
GCCTTGCTGTGTTCCTCCTGCCTGTCCCTCCTGGTGCTGCCTGCCTTGCTGTGTTCCCCCAGCCTCCTGCCTGTCCCTCCTGATGCTGCCTGCCTTGCTGTGTTCCCCCGGCTTCCTGCCTGTCCCTCCTGATGCTGCCTGCCTTGCTGTGCTCTCCCAGCCTCCTGCCTGTCTAGTTTTCTGGTTAATAAATTAGCGAATTATTCGATGAGTTTTCTGCTCAGCTGAGTACCACGGTCTGGTAATTAGTTAACCATTATGATCTGATATCCCAGTTATTCATGTTGGAATTTACCATAACCCTATGACCATAAAGTATAGGAGCAGAATCAGGCCATTCGGCCCATCGATCGAGGCTGATATGTTTCTCAACCCCTTTCTCCTGCCTTCTCCCTGTAACCCTTGACCCCTTACCTCGATCGAAGGAAGGAGGTGCTGGTATTGGAGGTTGACAGGAATGATCCGGGGGTGAGGAGTGGTTGTGAGCTGTGGGTCTGTACTGGATTGGATTTAGAAGGATGAGGGGAAGATCTAACTGAAACTTCCAGAAGGCCTGGATGGAGTGACAGGGAGAAATTGTTTCCACTGGTAGGAGAGACTGGGACCCCAGGGCACTGCGTCAGGGTGAGGGGACGACCCTTTCGAACTGAGATGAGGAGGAATATCTTCAGCCGGAGGGTGGGGAATCTGTGGAACTCATTGCCACTGAGGGCTGGAGAGGGCAAGTCATTGACAGGGATAGGTAGGGTCTTGATGAGTAAGGGGGTCAAGGGTTACAGGGAGAAGGCAGGAGAACGGGGTTGAGAAGTTAATCAACCTTGATCCAATGGCGAAGCAGACCCAATGGGCTGAATGGCCTATTCTGCTCCTGTATCCGATGGTTTGATAATCATCGTGTATTGGCTCATTCTCCAGCTCTGAGGTGAAGGATCTGTCTATGTTCCCTGCTCACTCCTCAGGGGTCTGTGAAGGCAGCTTCAACACGGTGTTCGACTGGGTGCGCAGAGAGGAGAACGAGTTCGGGGAGGTCACGTACCGTTTCAACACCTACTTCCTGCGGCACGGCTGGTACTGGATGTACGAGAACCGCTTCAACAGGACGCGGTACGGGGACCCCATCCCCCTGGTGGTGGGCTGGCGGGGGCTGCCTCCCTCTGACATCGATGGCTTCGTTCACATCTGGACCTGGAACAAGGATGTCACCCTCTTCTTCAAAGGTGAGGCCATTCGGTCCATTCGCGTGATAGCACCAGTGAGGTGCTCTCCCAGGATGCTGCCTGGGTTGGAGAGTCTCTGTGACGGACAGACTCAGTCATTTACAGTCTAGCTTAGAGTGGTGCTGGAATCACTCAGCAGGTCTGGCAGCACCTGAGGAGAGACATAACAGTTAACGTTTCTGGTTCAGTGACCCTTCCTCAGAATTAAATATAGCTTGGGAAAGGTTGGTACATGTGTTGAAGAAGTTGGGAGGCAGGGGTGGGGGAAAGCAATAGGGAGAGATGGAGCCCAGAGAGAGAGAGAGAGAGAGAGAAACAGTTGGACAGACAAAGGAGGTGGTCAAGGTTAGTCTAGGGGAGATGAATGGCTGCTCATGGGGACAGTAATGGCTGACAATTGGTTGTGTGTACATCAATCCCTGTGCCGACAAAGCCTGGGTGTGGGAGCGTGGGGGAATTGTTGAACTCGACATTACGTCCGCAGGGCTAGAGCGTTCCCAAGTGGAAAATGAGGTGTTGGCCTTCCAGCTTGCGCTGAGCCTCACTGGAATACCACAGCAAACCTGAGACAGGGATGTTGGCCAGGGGAACTGGGAACAGGGTGGTCTTTTTTTTTTGTGGACAGAACTGAGATGTCCCCCAGTCTGCATTCCATCTCCCCAGCGTAGAGGAGACTACACTGTGAGCAGTGAATACAGGCGGCTCGATTGGGTGAACTGCAATTTCCACCCTGCTCTCACCTTCACCAGGCCCATCTGTGATTCCTCCCTTCCCTTCCTCCAAGTCTCCGTTTCTATTTCTGGGGTTAGACTGACCACCAATATCCACCCACATATTCCCCTCCCTTCCATTGTTTGCTTTCCATAGGGAGCGTTCCCTCTGGGACACCCTGGTCCACTCCACCTTCACTCCCAACACCTCACCCCCACAGCCCCACGGCCCCTTCCCCTGCAACTGCTGAAGGTGTAACACGTGCCCATTTACCTCCCCCCTCCTCCGTATCCAAGGGCCCAAACACACCTTCCAGGTGAAGCAGCACTTCACCTGCACCTCACACAATCTCATCTACTACATCCGCTGCTCACAATGTGGTCTCCTCTACA
>NW_025179870.1:0-2320 GCF_004010195.1 Chiloscyllium plagiosum | reverse complement strand
TCTTCCTCTCTAGAGCTCAAATGTTGCTACAGTTCGTGATGGATAATGATGATCTTAAATGGTGTACCTGGAACAATAAGCGGATCCATCGTCCACTCAAGAGGAAAAATGTACTTTCTAGTCTTAGAAACGAGAGGGTGGATGTTGTCCTATTGCAGGAGATGCACCTTGATGACAAGGAACATTTGACATTACAGCAGGGTGGGTTTGGTTGGGTTTATTTCTTGTTTTTTAATAGTAGGAGTAGGGGAGAGCCATAATGGATAGGAAGAATCTTCCAGTTAAATTGCTAGATTATATTTGACACTCACAGGAGAATCATAATCCCGAAATCCTTGAACAATGGGAACAAATACAGTATTTTGAATGTTTATTGCCTCCCGGCGCGCCCTCTTAAAACCGTGGTAGATGCAGTTTCCAAATTGAGTTATCTTGCTTCGTGCCACATTATTATAGACGATTTCAACTGTCTTACGTACCCCACAGTGGACAGAATGTCCAAAGGTCTTCCAATACCCTCGTTATAATGTAAGCAATTGGTGGATTTGTGTGCAGCACTAGAGCTGGTGGATGTCTGGAGGCAGATCTACATCACAAGTAGGGATTTTATTTTCTTCTTTAACCAGCAGAAATGCCACACTATGGTTGATCTCTTCCCCATCCCTGCAGCAATCTTAGATTCGGTGTCATCCTGCACAATTGGGACTATTATCATTTCTGACCATGAAGCAGTATACTTATTGATTAAGATTAAGGGCAATATAACAGATTCGAGTCACTAGCGAATGTATCCCTTTATTCTTAAGGCTAGTTAGTTCATTGAGTATTTCTGCAATGTATTCAGATCTTTCTTAGCCATTAATTCAGATTCAACCAGTAGCCATCCATTCTATGGGAAATTGCTAAGGCTTATGCCAAAGGAATAATTATTCCTTAGGATGCAGCAGAAGGGGGAGCAGGAACGCTGGCTTGAGGCACAGCTGAGGGCAGCCGAGAGGGCGTACTGTGACAGACCCTCAGTGGCTAAGCTGCAGAGGATCACAGTGCCCCGGTCTACTGTGAATTCCACGCTCACACAGACAGCCAAGAAGGAACAAGGCTGTCTGAACATGGTGATAAGCCAGGCAGGTATTTAGCCTATCTTGCCAGGAAAACGAACGCCCCTCTCAAGCCATTACCTGACTTAGGGAAGGTACTGGGATCCTTACCTTTGATTCCAAAAAGATTAATGCAGCCTGTCCGAGATTTTTCTCCAAATTATTTCAGACTGAACATTGTGAGGATAAATGTATTAAGATGTCTGAGACCCGTGCATTAAGGTTGGAAACTTTGCTGCCTTCCGTTGCCAAAGAGGACCAACAGGCTTTATAAAGGGCCGCAGATCTTCCTACAATGTAAAGAGGTTACTCAATATGATCCAAGAGTGGCAACAACAATCTGCCCAGGGATTATTGATCTCTTTAGATGAGAGAAGGCATTTGATTGGGTTGAGTGGCCGGATCTCTTCTGTCCATTAGAACGGTTTGGTCTACGCAAAGTTTTTATCAAGTGGGTGAGGGTCCTTTACCGCGATTCTCTGGCTGCAGTTCTCACTAATAGTGTGCCAACCAGTAATATTAATATTTCTCCAGGCAGCCGACAAGGTTGATATCTTTCATCATTGTAGTTTACGTTGGTGATTGAGCCACTGGCCGCCATCCGTAAGGATGTCAACATATCTGCGCCAGAATTAGGACAGAAGTCATGTAAGATTACTGTGGGGATATTGGTAAAGTAGTGTTATTTCTGCACTTATAATTACTTATGCAAGGTAAATGAACTCAAACCAGTGTGTAATTGTTTCAGTCAAGAGCTGAGTCAACTACAATGCAAACTATGTGGAGAAAATGCATAATTGTTTTTGTATTAGCTAAAATTGTATGCAAGAATGAAACGTGACTGCAAAACAATGGTAGATGTTCCAGACAAATAGATAAGGTGCTGTGAGGATGTAGGTTAACTACTTGCACAAGCAGTAGTTATAAGCTTCTGTTTCCCACTTTTACAGAAACACACGAACAAACCCCAATTAAAAGGTCATAAGGATCAGTATGGTTCGGGATAGCACAGATGGAGGGAGTAGATAATGGTGAAGAAAGGATATACCTTACAATGGGCCACAGCGGGATGTGGTCAAACGGCCTTGTGCGGCCAGAAATAAGCATTTTGTCACAGACAAGGCACGATAAGGCAAGAGATAAACAGGAGTAATGGGTGCCGGTCTTAGAGAAGTGGAAGATATAAACGGGGAGAAGCAATGGGATAAAAAAGGAACCAAATT
>NW_025179869.1:1081-2320 GCF_004010195.1 Chiloscyllium plagiosum | reverse complement strand
AGATTAGAAATAGGAAGATCGCACAATTAACTGTATTGCCAAAGAGCTAGTAGGGAAGGCAGCACTTCTGATATGTGGATCATTGGGATTCCCGGGTCGATAGCATATACACAAGAAGGACGGGATGGTCCTGAACTGGCAGCAATCTCCAATTTGTGGATCATTGGGATTTCCGTTTCGGTAGGACCTACACACATGAAGGACGGGTTGAACCTGTTCTGGCAGCAATCTCCAATATGTGAATCATTGGGATTCCCGGATGGGTAGGACCGACAGAAGAAGGACAGGACAGACCTGAAATGGCAGCAATATCCTGGCAGGCAGGTTTGCCATTGTCCCTTAGGAAGGTTTAAACTAGTGTGTGGCGGCGGTGGGTGGGGGTGGGGGACGGCGGAAGGGGTGTGAGGAACTACAGCAGTAGGTCCACAGGAACAGTGACTGAGGAGGAGTTGTAGATTAATATCAGTACAGCTAAGACCAACTGAAAGCAGGCAGAGGTACTGAATACAGTGGACCTGGCAGTCTGAAGTGTGCTGATGTGACTGTGAGGAGTCTATTTGTTTGGACAGATATTTCGAGATCGCTGCATGTCAGAAAACAGGAAGAGATAATGGTTAATTGTGCGATGTGTCCTTCAATGGATCAGCTTGCCTCTCCAGGCACCTAAAGTGTTTATTTTGGGTCAGAGAAATTCAGAATTAATACAGCACAGAGGAGGCCAATCAGCCCACCATGCGTCCACGAGCTCTCCAACTTGACCACTTGAAAATACAGAGAATGGTCGGAGATAGGCTGAGAGGGAGAGAGAGGAATAATTAGAGAGAAAGTGAAGTGAGATAAACAGAGTGGCGAGAAAACGGAGCAACAGAATGAATGAGAGCAACGGATGTCAGACGAGTGTGAAGTAATCAGGAGGCAGCATGAGGAGAAATACACAGAAATTTCATTTTGAAACTCCGAGAGACTGCAACCGCTTTGTCTGGTGCCACACCCTGTAATACTGGCTGTCATCCCAGATCATTTACCGCCAATGACATCACAGAGCTGAGTTGCTGACAGCTAATCAGAATCCAATAGACCAATAGATTGGCTCCAGAGAGAAGGTGGATTAATTTAAATGTTCTGGGCCAACATCAACTTGTCACCCCTCTCGACAGTGTGTGAGAAACAGGGCGAGAGAATCTCAGTGATGGGGATTACTGACAGACTGGAAATCAGGATCTCAGCTGCGGGTCAAAT
>NW_025179869.1:0-502 GCF_004010195.1 Chiloscyllium plagiosum | reverse complement strand
GCAGAAGATACACCAGTAGATAGAAAAGATGTGTAGGAAAGGCAAAATACAGTGATCGTGGGTGATTTCGATATGCAGACAGATTGGGAAAATTAGGTTGGTAGTGGATCGCAAGAAAAAAAATTACAGGAATGTCTATGCGATGTCTTTTTTTTGCAGAAGCTTGTGGTAGATCCCCCTCGGGACAGATGATACTGGATCTAATGACGCAGGCTAGATAAGGGAGCTTAAGGTGAAGGGAAACTTCGGAAGCAGTGATCAGTACATGGTTGAATGTATTCTGCAATTTGAGAGAGAGAGGATATAATCAGAGGTAAGAGTATTTCAGCTGAATAAAGGCAACTACAGAGGCATAAGGGAGAAGCTGGATAGTATTGACCGGGAGAGGGGTCCAGCAGGAAAGGCAAGGGTACAGCAATGGCAGGAGATTCCAAGATTAATTCAGGAGACACTGCAGAGATTCATGCTCAGGAATAGAGGCATGGTACAGGGAGGATGAGGC
>NW_025179868.1:0-2320 GCF_004010195.1 Chiloscyllium plagiosum | reverse complement strand
TTCTCCAGCACTCCCTCAGTACTGACCCTCTCACAGTGCAGCACGCCCTCAGCACTGACCCTCTGACAGTGCCGCACTCCCTCAGTACTGACCCTCTCACAGTGCAGCACTCCCTCAGTACTGACCCTCCGACAGTGCAGCTCTCCCTCAGTACTGACCCTTTGTCAGTGCTGCACTCCCTAAGTACTGACCTTCTGACAGTGCAGCACTCCCTCAGTACTGACCCTTTGTCAGTGCTGCCCACCCTCAGTACTGACCCTCTGACAGTGCAGCACTACCTCAGTACTGACCCTTTGTCAGTGCTGCACTCGCTCAGTGTTGACCATCTGACAGTGCAGCACTCCCTCAGTACTGACCCTTTGTCAGTGCAGCACTCCCTCAGTGTTGACCCTCTGATTGTGCAGCACTCCCTCAGTACTGACCCTCCGACAGTGCAGCACTCCCTCAGCACTGACCCTCTGTCAGCGCTGCACTCCCTCAGTACTGACCCTCCTTCAGTGCAGCACTTCTCGGTACTAACGCTCGCACAGTGCAGTACTTCCTCAGTACTGACCATCTGACAGTGTGGCACTGTACCATACCGACCGTGTGACAGGGCTGCACTTCCTCAGTACTGACCCTCTGACAGTGCAGCACTCCCTTGGTACTGACGCTCACACAGTGCAGTACTCCCTCAGTACTGACCATCTGACAGAGTGGCACTGCCCTCATACCGACCGTGTGGCAGTGCGGTACACCATCAGTACTGACACTCTCGCAGCGCAGCTCTTTGACAGTGCAGCACTCCTTTAATTCTGACATTCTCACAGTGTAGCGCTCCCTCAGTACTAACCCTCTGAGAATGCACCACTCCCTCAGTACTAACTCTTTGACACTGCAGCACTCCTGCAGTACTGATCCTCTGACAGTGCAGCACTCCCTCAGTCCTGACCCTCCGACTTTGCAGCACTCCCTCAATACTGATCCTCCGACAGTGCAGTACTGACCCTAGGACAGTGCAGAATTCCCTCAATACTGACACTCTAACAGTGGAGCATACCCTCACTATTGACCATCTAACAGTGCAGCGCTACCTCAGTACTCACCCACTGATAGTGCGGCACTCCCTCAGTACTGACCATCTAACAGTGCACCACTCCCTCAGTACTGACCCTCCGACAGTGCAGCACTCCCTCTGTACTGACCCTCTGACAGTGCAGCACTCCCACAGTAATGACCCTCTGACAGTGCAGCACCCTCTCATTACTGACCATCTTACAGTGGAACAATACCACAGTACTAACCCTCTGATATTACTGCACTCCCTCAGTACTGACCCTCTGACAGTGCAACACTCACACAGCACTGACCGTCCGACAGTGCAGCACTCCCTCAGTTCTGACCCTCTGACAGTGCAGCACTCCCTCAGTACTGACCGACCGACAGTGCAGCACTCCCACAGTACTGACCGCCCGACAGTGCTGCACACCCTCAATACTGACCCTCTGACAGGGCAGCACTCACTCAGTACTGACACTCAGACAGTGCAGCACTCCCTCAGTGTTGACATTCCGACCGTGCAGCACTCACTCATTTCTGACCCTCTGACAGTGCAGCATTCCCTCAGTACTGACCCTCTGACCGTGCAGCACTCCCTCAGTATTGACCCTCTGACAGTGCAGCACCCTCTCAGTACTGACCCTCTGACAGTGCAACATCTCCTCAGTGTTGACGCTCCGACAGTGCAGCACTCCATCATTACTGAACCTCTGACAGTGCAGCACTGCCTCAGTATTGACCATCTGAGTGCGGCACTCCCTCAGTACTGACCCGCTGACAGTGCAGCACTCCATCAGTACAGACCCACTGACAGTGCAGCAATCCGTCAGGACTGACACGCTGACAGTGCAGCACTCCCTCAGTCCTGACCCTCTGACAGTGCAGCACTGCCTCAGTACTGACCCTCCGACAGTGCGGCACTCCCTCAGTACTGACCATCCGACAATGCAGCTCTCTCTCAGTACTGACCCTCCGACAGTGCAGCCTTCCCTTATGACTGACCATCTGACAGTGCAGCACTCCCTCAGTACTGACCCTCTGACAGTGCAGCACCCTCTCAGTACTGACCCTCAGACAGTGCAGCACTCGCTCAGTACTGACCCTCCGACAGTGTAGCACTCCCTCAGTACAGACCCTCTGACAGTGCAGCACCCCCAAGGCACTGACCATCTGACAGCGCAGCACTCCCTCAGCACTGACCCTCTGACAGTGCTGCACTCCCTCAGTTCTGATGCTCTGACAGTGCAGCACACACTCAGCACTGACCCTCTGACAGTGCAGC
>NW_025179867.1:0-2320 GCF_004010195.1 Chiloscyllium plagiosum | reverse complement strand
GCAGTCCCTGTGCATAATATAGAGAACAGCAGTCCTTGTGCCAAAAATAGAGAACAGCAGTCCCTGTGTCTAGTATAGAGAACTGCAGTCCCTGTGTCTAGTATAGAGAACAGCAGTCCCTGTGTGCAATATGGAGAACAGCAGTCCCTGTGCCTAACATAGAGAACACCAGTCCCTGTCTCTAATATACAGAACAGCTGTCCATGTGTCTAATATAGAGAACAGCAATCCCTGTGCCGAATGTAGAGAACAGCAGTCCCTGTGCCTAATATATCGAACAGCAGTCCCTGTGCCTAATATAGAGAACAGCAGTCCCTGTGCCTAATACAGAGAACAGCAGTCCCTGTGTCTAATATAGAGAACAGCAGTCCCTGTGCCTAATATAGAGAACAGCAGTCCCTGTGCATAATATAGAGAACAACAATCCCTGTGTCGAATATAGAGAACAGCAGTCCCTGTGTCTAACATAGAGAACAGCAGTCCATGTGCCTAATACACAGAACAGCAGTCCATGTGGCTAATACAGAGAACAGCAGTCCATGTGCCCAATACCAATCAAACTTTATTCCTTCTTTCAATCGAAAATACCTAAACCACTTATTTAGTGAATCCTACTACACTCGTTCATTCAATGAAACAGACTGCACCTGATCATTCAATGAGTTGATAATTCAATGATGCAAACAAACAAATTGCACACATTTAGTTCATGAAGCAAACTGCATTTGTCAATTCAATGAATACAGCTACTCTTTCATTCAATGTCACAAGCTTCACATATTGTCCCAATCGAACTGCACACATTCACTCCATGAACCAAACTGCACGTGTTTGTTCAATGAGAGAGCTTCTCTCATTCATTCAATGTGCCAAGCTTAACGCTTTCATTCAATGAAACGTACTTCATTTATTGAATCATTGAATCAAACAGCAATCATTGATTCAATGAATCACACCGAATTCTTTATTTCAATGGAACAAACCTATTTCCCTTATTTGGTGAACCAAATGAATACATTCATACAATGAAACTGACAGCATTCATTGAATCATTGTAACAAATTGCGATCATTGATTCAATGAATCAAACCTTTTTCCTTGTTTCAATCGAACATACCTAACTCATTTATTTAGTGAATCCTGCTGCACTCGTTCATTCAATGAAATAGACTGTACCTGATAATTCAATGAGTTGATAATTCAATGATGCAAACAAACAAATTGCGAATATTTAGTTGACGAAGCAAATCAATGAATACAGCTACTCGTTCATTCAATATCACAAGCTTCACACATTGTCTCAATCAAACTGCACACATTCACTCCATGAACCAAACTGCACGTTTAAATTCAATGAGAGAGCTTCTCTCATTCATTAAATGTGTCAAGCTCAACGCTTCCATTCAATTATATAAACTGCATTCATTGAATCATTGAATCAAACTGCAACCTTATTCCTTGTTTCAATCGAACAATCCTAACTCACTTATTTATTGAAACCGACTACTCTCGTTCATTTAATGAAACAGACTGCACATGATAATTCAATGAGTAGAGGAAGTCTTAATGGATTGACTCAAACAAACAAATTGCACACATTTGGCTCATGAAGCAAACTCCAATTGTCAATTCAATGAATACAGCTACTCTTATTCTCTCAATGTCACAAGCTCTCAATGTCAAAAGCAACTGCACACTTTCACTCCATGAACCAAACTGCACGTGATAATTCAATGAGAGAGCTGCTCTCAATGAACTAATTGAATTAAAACGTGCAGTTTGGTTCATTGAGTGAATGTATGCAGTTTGATTGAGACAATGTGTGAAGCTTGTGACATTGAATGAACGAGTAGCTGTATTCATTGAGCCAAGCTTAACGCTTACACTCAATGAAACATATTGCATTCATTCGATCATTGTATCAAACTACAATCATTGATTCAATGAATCAAACCTTATTCCTTGTTTCAATCGAACAAACCTAACTCATTCATTTCGTGACTCCTACTCCACTCATTCATTCAATGAATGACTTCCAATTACAATTCAATGAGTAGAGGTACTATTAATGCATTGATTCAAGCAAAACAAATTGCACACATTTAGTTCATGAAGCAAACTGCATTTGTCAATTCAATGTATCCCGCGTCACAAGCTTCACACATTGTAAAAATCAAACTCAACACATTCCCTCCATGAATCAAACTAAACATGTTAATTCAATGAGAGAGCTTCTCGCATTCATTCAATTAGTCAAGTTCAACGCTTCCATTCATTTATATAAATTGCATTCATTGAATCAAACTACAATCATTGATTC
>NW_025179866.1:0-2320 GCF_004010195.1 Chiloscyllium plagiosum | reverse complement strand
GCTTCCAGCCTAACTCCTTGAGCTCTTGAATGACTCGCTTCTACCTGTTTTGGTAGAAAAAATAAATCTAGCGGAGAAAATTGAGGCCCAGAAAGTTCCATGTCAGACCTATGAGTAAAAAGATCCATAAATAATCCATGCGATTAATGCAGACGCAATTGACGGTTCGACAGCCAAATAAATTTAAGAAGTAACTTCTGATATTGGACTATGGGAGAGCACCAGACATGTGAGGAAAGAGTACTGAGCGAACTATTGTAAATTGGAACCTAGGGATCAAGTCCTTCACTTATCAGGGACAAGTATACAGCACCTTCCCCTGCCACAACCAGCTGCATTCAATGGGAAAACGAGTGTGGTATCACCGGAAATTTGTAAGGTCATTGACTGGTGAAGAACTGCCACTAACAACTGTTGCTAAATGGCTGTAATTTAAAACAATATATTTTTAAGGGATTAACTGAAAACAATGGGGACAAGTGAAAACAAAATACGACAGGTCAGGCAGCATCCACAGAGAGAGAGAAAACTAATGTTTTGCATCTGGATGACTCTTCGTCAGAGATCAGTGAAAGTCAGAGATAACATAATAAAAGATGGCGATGGCAGAGTTGCCTCTACCACCTCTGCTGGCAACGGGTTCCAGATGCCCACCACCCTCTGTGTGAGGTACTTGCCGTGTGTATCCCCCTTAAACATTCTGCCACTCACCTTGAAAGCGTGACCTCTTGTTATTGAATCCTTCACCCTGGGAAAAAGCTTATCTCTATCCACCCTCTCTATACCCTTCATGATTTTGTAAACCTCAATCAGGTCCCTCCATAATCTCCTTTTTCTAATGAAAATAAACCTAACCTACTCAACTTCTCTTCATAGCTAGCACCTTCCATACCAGGCAACATCCTCATAAACCTTCTCTGCACCCTCTCCAAAGCATCCACATCCTTTTGGTAATTTGGCGACCAGAACTGTACACAGTATTCTAAATGCAGCCGAACCAATGTCTTGTATAATTTTAACATAACCCGCCATCTCTTATACTCAATACCCTTCCAATGAAGGCAAGCATACTATATGCCTTCTTGACCACTCTCTCCACCTGTGCAGCAATCTTCAGGGTACAATGGATCTGCACTCACAGATCTCTCTGCCCATCAACTTTTCCCAAGGCTCTTCCGTTCATTGTATAATTCGCTCTATAATTAGTCTTGCCTAAATGCATCACCCCACATTTGAAATCCATCTGCCACTTTTCCGCCCAACTCTCCAGTCTATCTATATCCTCCTGCATTCCTGGATTCTTTTTACTTTTGCTTTTTATTCTTTGAAGTCTTTTCTCTTACCTTGATGCCTCAGTTACAGTGGCATTAGCGAGTGGGCCCTGCAAGGAATGGTGGACGAATATGGTGGCACTGGGAATAGTGAGGCCTAGTAAATGATGATGGAGGACGCACCTGGTAGTGACGGCAGTAACACTAGGATGAGGCACACCCAGCTCCGCCCCAGCCCTCGGTCTCCCACCAAGCGAGAAGCAGGTATCAGACCTAATCCTCTGGTGTAGACTCACAGGCTGAGCCAAGGCTCCAGGTTCATGGCTAGGCCTGGGCACTTGGTGGATGCAGCAATGCCAGCACGTTTGGTCCCAATGCAGGACCATGCGGCACTTGCAGCAGCCGCATCAGTGAGTTTGACTCAGCGTGAACTCATGCAGTGGCAGAGTTGGTTGAGGCAAGATGGCCGTGTGGTAGTCGTTGCACAGTGTAGTCAGTTTAGCAGCAGGGACTCGAGGCAGCAGGGTGGACGAGCCCAGATCCAGGCCCATGGCTGAGCAAGAAGTGGGAGCTGTTCCAAAGACCACCTAACCTTATTGAGATCAGAATATAAGACGAACTTTATTGGTTTATTTTTCTGGCTTTTTACATTCTGTGTTTGAGTTTGTTTTCTGTGTTTTACGATGGTGCCAGAGAGTGGTGACATTAAACAACATGTTTCACTGTATTTGTAATAAATACACAGAATAATAAATTAAATTTAAAAAGAAACATGCAAGTAATAACAATAAAAAGATGAGGAAGCTAAATTAAGATACTAGAAATCGAAGAAAGTTGACACAAAAGGGGTAACTTTAACACTAAGTGGTTAGAAAATGTAAAAAAGTAAGCTAATACATAAGACCAAGTTAGCACAAGGTAGGAAAAATCAGGTCAGTCAAGCCGAATGTGTGCCATGTCATTTAAGTGAAGACAAGGTCCCTACCAGTGTCCTAGATAACCACATGAGTTCTCCACTACAGAGGAGAAAGTGAGGTCTGCAGATGCTG
>NW_025179865.1:0-2320 GCF_004010195.1 Chiloscyllium plagiosum | reverse complement strand
CCGCTGAAAATTCCAACAACAACTCCGAGGACTGCAGCTTCACATCTTTCTGCTCCAAAACTCTATGGTTTTCTGCCGCAGAGAATTGCACCTCAACTCCCGCGTGCAAGGTGAGGATACCAAGCCCTACACCATCAAGGATGGTAGTTAGAGCGAGGGCGACTCCTGTCACTATCATATGGACAGCCACAAACACACTCTTTTCATATGGAAGTCCATTCCTTCACACTCTCTTCATGTTACCATCATCCCAGAGATTATTCTCATAAAACAGCTTTGCACTGCCTCTGTGACAAGGAGACCATTGATTTAGAAAGGTCAGAAAGTCTGTCCACAATAGCCGAAATACTGCCTCAACAACACTCCACAACTCCGACACGTGATTCATTTTGTAATGAAGGATGAAATTTCATTTCCTGTCCTGGTTAATGGATGCCCTGCATGAATTCTCTTCGTCATGTCTGACCAAGGACATTCCGGTCCTTCTTGGCAAAAGCACTTCCCAACCTCTCAACTTCTAATAAATACAATATGAAAACGAATGTATAAGTTAACAAAAAAGAACAAAGGAAATTTACAGCCCAGGAACAGGCCCTTTGGCCTCCAAGTCTGAGCCGATCCAAATGTACTGTCTAAACCTGTCGGTCAATTCCTAAGCATCTGTATCCCTCTGCTCTCCATTTACTACATCTGGCCACAAGTATCTTAAATGAATCTATCGTGCCTGCCTCTACCACCTCTGCTGGCAACGCCTTCCAAACGGCCACCACCCTCTGTGTGAAGTACTTGCCGCGTGTATCCCCCTTAATCTTTCCACCTCTCACCTTGAAAGCGTGACCTCTCGTTATTGAATCCTTCACCCTGGGAAAAAGCTTGTCTCTATCCACCCTGTCTATACCGTTCACGATTTTGTAAACGTCAATCAGGTCCCCCCTCAATCTCCTTTTTATTAATGAAAATAAACCTAACCTACTCAACCTTCCTTCATAGTCAGCACCTTCCTTCCTAATAAATTTCTTTGCACCCTCCAAAAGGCGTCCATATCCTTTTGATAATGTAGCGACCAGAACTGTGTACAGAATTCAAAGTGCGGATGAATCAATGTCTTGCACAATTTTAACATGACTTGCCAGCTCGTATACTCAATTCGCCGTCCAATGAAGGCAAGCAAACCATATGCCTTCTTGACTACTGTATCCACCTGTGCAGCAACCTTCAGGGTACAATGGACCTGCACTCCCAGATCTCTCTGCCCAACAACTTTTTTCAAGGCTCTTCCGTTCATTGTATAATTCGCTCTAGAATTAGTCTTGCCTACATGCATTACCTCACATTTGTCTGGATTGAAAACCATCTGTCACTTTCCACCCAAATCTCCAGTCCCTCTATATCCTCCTGCATTCTCTGACAGTCCCTTATGCTTTCTGCTACTCCAACAATCTTTGTGTCATCTGCAATCTTGCTGATCATACCAACAATGTCCTCTTCCAGATCATTTATTTATATTACAAACAACAGTTGCCCCAACACTGACCCCTGTGGATCACCACTGGTCACCTTTCACCATTTCGAGAAACTCCATTCAAATACTCCTCTCTGTCTCCTGTTTCTCAACCAGTTCTTTATCCATCTAGCTAGAATACCCTGCACACCTTATGACTTCAATTTCTCCATTAGTCTACCATGGGTAATCTTATCAAACGCCTTACTAAAGTCCATGTATATGACATGTACAGCCCTTCTTTCATCTAGCAAATTGCTCACTTCCTCAAAGAGCTCAATTAAGTTGGTAAGGCACGATCTCCCCTGCACAAAACCATTTTGCCTATCACTGTAAACCCATTCTTTTCTAAATATAAGTAGATCCTATCCCTCAGTACCTTCTCCAGCAACTGTCCCACCACTGACGTCATGCAGACTCGTCTTTAGTTACCCAGAATATTCCTACTACCCTTCTTGTACAAGGGGACAACATAAGCTACCCTCCAATCCTTTGGCACCTCACCTGTATTTAAGGATTCCACAAATATATCTGTCAGGACCCCAGCTATTTCCCCTCTCGCCTCCCTCAGCAACTTGGGATAGATCCCATCCGGTCCTGGGGATTTGTCCACCTTAATAACCACTAGCCTACCCAACACATCTTCGCTACTTCTGTCAGCATGATCAAGACTAATCAAACTTCTATCTCTAATCTCAACATTCTTCATGTTCCTCTCCTCAGTGAACACTGATGCAAAGTAATCATTCAGAATCTCACCCATTCTCTCAGGTTCGACACACAGCTTTCCTTCGTTATCCATTAGTGGACCAATCCTTT
>NW_025179864.1:0-2320 GCF_004010195.1 Chiloscyllium plagiosum | reverse complement strand
TCTGCCCTCTCTCCAACATGTTCACATTCCACAATCTCTCCAACATGTTCATAATACCGTGCTCTCTCCTACATGTTCACATTCCACACTCACTCCAATATGTTCACATTCTAGACTCTCTCCAAAACGTTCACATTCCGCACTCTCTCACACATGTTCACAATCTGCCCTCACTCCAACGTGTACACATTCTTCTCTCTCTCCAACATGTTCACAATCTGCCCTCACTCCAACGTGTACACATTCTTCTCTCTCTCTAACATGTTCACATTCCACACTCTCTCCAACATGTTCCCATTCCAGACTCTCTCCAACAACTTCACATTCCGACTCTCTCCAACAAGTTCACATTCCGGACTCTCTCCAACATGTTCACATTCCAGACTCTCTCCAACATGTTCACATTCCGCGCTCTCTCCAACATGTTCACATTCCACACTCTCTCCAACATGTTAACATTCTGAGCTCTCTCCAACAAGTTCCCCTTCTGCGCTCTCTCCAACTTGTTCACATTCCACACACTCTCCAACAGGTTCACATACTGTGCTCGCACCAACATGTTCACATTCCACACTCACTCCAATATGTTCACATTCCACACTTTCTCCAACATGTTCACATTCCAGACTCTCTCCAACATGTTCACATTCCACACTCTCTCCAACATGTTCACATTCTGCACTTTCTCCAATATGTTCACATTCCACACTCTCTCCAACATGTTCACATTCCACACTTTCTCCAACATGTTCACATTCCACACTCTCTCCAACATGTTCACATTCCAGACTCTCTCCAACATGTTCACATTCCACACTTTCTCCAACATGCTCACATTCCGCGCTCTCACCAACATGGTCACATTCCGCGCTCCCTCCAAATGTTCACATTCCACACTCTCTCCAACATGTTCACATTCCGGACTCTCTCCAACATGTTCACATTCCGTGCTCTCTCCAACATGTTCACATTGAGTTCTCTCTCCAATAAGCTCAAAATCTGCACTCACTCCAATGTGTTCACATTCCGCGATCTCTCCAACATGTTCACAGTCAGTACTCATTCCAACATGTTCACATTCCACACTCTCTCCAACATGTTCACATTCCAGACTCTCTCCAACATGTTCACATTCCATGCTCTCTCCAACATGTTCACATTCCAGACTTTCTCCAATATGTTCACCTTCCACGCTCTTTCCAACATGCTAACATTCTGCGCTCTCTCCAACATGTTCACATTTGCGCTCTCTCCAACATGCTCACATTCCGCGATCTCTCCAACATGTTCACATTCAGTACTCATTCCAACTTGTTCATATTCCACACTCTCTCCAACATGTTCATATTTTGCACTCTCTTCAACATGTTCATGTTTTGCACTCTCTCCAACATGTTCACTTTCTGCACTCTCTCCAACATGCTCACATTCTGCACTCTCTCCAACATGTTCACATTCTGTACTCTCTCCAATATGTTCACATTCCGCGCTCTCTCCAACATGTTCACATTCCGCGCTCTCTCCAACATATACACATTCTGTACTCTCTCCAATATGTTCACATTCCGCGCTCTCTCCAACATATACACATTCTGTACTCTCTCCAATATGTTCACATTCCGCGCTCTCTCCAACATATACACATTCTGTACTCTCTCCAATATGTTCACATTCCGCGCTCTCTCCAACATGTTCACATTCCGCGCTCTCTCCAACATATACACATTCTGTACTCTCTCCAATATGTTCACATTCCGCGCTCTCTCCAACATGTTCACATTCTGCAATCTCTCCAACATGTTCATGTTCCACACTCTCTCCAACATGATAACATGCCACAATCTCTCCGAAATGTTCACATTCTGTACTCTCTCCTATATGTTCATATTCCACGCTCTCTCCAACATGTTCACATTCCGCGCTCTCTCCAACATGTTCACATTCTGTACTCTCTCCAATATGTTCACATTCCGCGCTCTCTCCAACATGTTCACATTCTGTATTCTCTCCAATATGTTCATATTCCACACTCTTTCCAACAAGTCACATTCCAGAGTCTCTCCATCATGTTCACATTCTGCGCTCTCTCTAATATGTTCACATTCTGCACTCACTCCAACGTGATCACATTGCTCGCTCTCTCCAACATGTCCACATTCGTCGCTCTTTCCAACCTGTTCACCTTCCATAGTCTCTCCAATATTTTCACATTCTGCGCTCACTCCAACATGTTCACATTCTGTACTCTCTCCAATATGTTCACATTCCGCGTGCTCTCCAACATGTTCACATTCGTCGCTCTTTCCAACCTGTTCACCTT
>NW_025179863.1:0-2320 GCF_004010195.1 Chiloscyllium plagiosum | reverse complement strand
TGGGTCAGTATTGAGCGAGTGCTGCACTGTCAGGGGGTTAGTACTGAAGGAGTGCTGCATTGTCAGAGGGTCAGTACTGAGGGAGTGCTTCACTGTCAGAGGGTCAGTACTGACGAAGTGCTGTTTTGTCAGAGGGTCAGTACTGAGGGAGTGCTTCACTGTCAGAGTGTCAGTACTGACGGAGTGCTGTTTTGTCAGTGGGTCAGTACTGAGGGACTGCTGCACTGTCAGAGCGACAGTATTGAGGGAGTGCTGCACTGTCAGAGGGTCAGTACTGACATAGCGCTACACTGTCAGATAATCCATACGGCGGACGTGCTGCCCAGTTGGAGGGTCAGTACTGTGAGATTTCTGCACTGTCAGATGGTCAGTACTGATGGAGTGCTGCACTGTCAAAGATCAGTACTGAGGAGTGCTGCACTGTCAGAGGGTCAGTACTGAGGGAGTGCCGCATTGTCAGAGGGTCAGTACTGTGGGAGTGCTGCACTGTCAGGGGGTCAGTGCTGAGTGAGTGCTCCACTGTAAGAGTGTCAGTACTGAGGGAGTGTTGCACTGTCAGAGGGTCAGTGGTGCGTGAGTGCTCCACTGTCAGAGTGTCAGTACTGAGGGAGTCCTGCACTTCAGTGTGTCAGTATCGAGGGAGAGTTACACTGTCAGAGGGTCAGTACTGAGGGAGTGCCGCACTGTCAGAGGGTCAGTACTGAGGGAGTGCTGCACTGTCAGAGGGTCAGTACTGAGGGAGTTCCACACTGTCAGAGGGTCAGTATTGAGGGAGTGTTGCACGGTCAGAGGGTGAGTACTGAGTGAGTGCTGCACTGTCAGAGAGTCAGTACTGAGGGAGTGCTGCACTGTTGGAGGGTCAGTACTATGGAAGTGGTGCACTCGCGGAGGGTTAGTAGTGTGGGAGTGGCATAATATCAGAGGGACAGTTCTGAGAGTGTGGCATACTGTTGGAGAGTCAATACTCAGGGAGCGCCACTCAATCAGAGGGTCAGGATTGAGGGAGAGCCTCAATGTCAGAGTGTCAGTACTGAGAGAATGTCTCACTGTCAGAGGGTCAGTATGGTGCAGTGCCGCACTGTCACTGACTTTCCAAACTGTAGCACACCCTCAGTACTGATCCTCCCACAGCTCACCATACACTCAGTGCTGAAAGAGTGCAATACCTTTGGAAAGACTGTACTGCGGAAGTGCTGCACTGCCAAAGGGTCAGTACAAAGGATGTGCTGAAATATCGGAGGTTGAGTACTGAGGGAGCACTGCACTGTCAGAGGGTGAGAACTGAGGGAATGCACACTGTCAGTGGGTCAGTACTGAAGGGAGTGCTGCATTGTCAGATGGTCAGTACAGAGGGAGTGCTGCACTGTTAGAGGGTCAGTGCTGAGGGAGTGCTGCACTGTCAGTGGGTCAGTACTGAGGTAGTGCTGCACTGTCAGTGGGTCAGTACTGAGGGAGTGCTGCATTGTCAGATGGTCAGTACAGAGGGAGTGCTGCAATATCAGAGGGTCAGTACTGAGGGAGTGCTGCGATATCAGAGGGTCAGTACTGAGTCTTTACTGCACTGTCAGTGGGTCAGTACTTAGAGAGCGCTGCAATGTGAGTGGGTCAGTACTGAGAGAGTTCGGCACTGTCAGATGGTCAGTACTGAGGGAGTGCAGCACTGTCAGAGGGTCAGTACTGAGGAATTTCTGCACTGTCAGTGGGTCAGTCCTGAGGGAGTGCTGCACTGTCAGAGGGTCAGTACTGAGGCAGTGCTGTACTCTCTGATGGTCAGTGCTGAGGGTATGCTGCATTGTCACAGGGCAGTACCGAGGGAGTGCTACACTGTCAGTGCATCAGTACTGAGGGAGTGCTGCACTGTCAGAGTGTCAGGACTGAGGGAGTGCTGCATTGTCAGAGGGTCAGTACAAACGATGTGCTGAACTATCGGAGGTTGAGTACTGAGGGAGTGCAGCATTTTCAGAGGGTCAGTAGTGAGGGAGTTCAGCAGTGTCAGAGGGTCAGTGCTGAGGGAGCGCTGCATTGTCAGATGGTCAGTACTGCGGAAGTGCTGCACTGTCAGAGTGTCAGTAATGAGGGAGTGCTGCACTGTCAGTGGGTCAGTACTGAGGGAGTGCTGCACTGTCAGTGGGTCAGTACTGAGGGAGTGCTGCACTGTCAGAGGGTCAGTACTGAAGGAGTCCTGCACTGTCAGTGGGTCAGTACTGAGGGAGTGCTGCACTGCCAGAGGGTCAGTACAAAGGATGTGCTGAAATTTCGGAGGTTGAGTACTGAGGGAGCACTGTACTGTCAGAGGGTGAGAACTGAGGGAATGCACACT
>NW_025179862.1:0-2320 GCF_004010195.1 Chiloscyllium plagiosum | reverse complement strand
TGGATGCTTGAACGTTTGTTACTTTTGGAGAACCACATTTCTGTCTAATGAATAAAATTGCCCTGATGCAACTGAATTTATCTGCATGAAGGTAATTATAGACTTTGAAACACTGCGCATTTATTCAAAAAGAAAACAAATTAGTGCAACTGATAATTGGTTTAATCGTGATATTTCAGCCTGGTCTCAGGAAAAAAGAGAAACGTTACTGTGATCCTCATTCAGTCTCATAGACTTAAAAAAAAAATTAGAATCCCTATGCCATGGAAGCTGGCCACACGGTGGTTCGGTGGTTAACACTGCTATTTCCCAGCGCTAGCGACCTGGATTCAATTTCAGCCTCTGGCGACTGTCTTTGTGGAGTTTGCACATTTTCCCCGTGCCTACATGGGTTTCCTCTGTTTGCTCTGGTTTTGTCACAAAGTCCAAGGTTGTGAAGGTGAGGTGGATTGGCCATGCAAAATTGTCTATTGTGTTCAAGGAGGTGTCGGCGAGTTGCATTAGTCAGTGTTAGATATATGTAAGTAGGGTAACTAGTCAAACAAAATTTATGTAGCATGAAGGGAAGTTTCCTGAAACTGTTATGAGGCTAAATTAATAACGTGGATGCGATCAAAGGATACGTATCTTACTTTGCATTATCAGAGAATTTGGCAATGCGTTAGCAGGAAAATGGGCACCTCCCAAAAGTTGTCCTCGCCGTAGACTGAAACTTCTTTTTGTTCTTTACGAAAAAAAAATAATGTGATCATTATTCGGTCTCATAGACGTCTTTCATAGAATCCATGCCGTGTGGAATCAGGCTATTTGGCCCACCAAGTCCACATTGACACTCCGAAAAGTGTCCCACCAAGATCATTTCCCCTACTAACATACATCTAACACTGACTAATGCAACTCGCCTACACTTCCTTGAACACAATAGACAATTTCGCATGGCCAATCCAACTAACCTTCACATCTTTGGACTTTGTCACAAAACCAGAGCAACCAGAGGAAACCCATGCAGGCACGGGGAAAATGTGCAAACTCCATAAAGACAGTCGCCAGAGGCTGAAATTGAATCCAGGTCGCTACTGCTGGGAAATAGCAGTGTTATCCACCGAACCACCGTGTGGCCAGCTTCCATAGCATAGGGATTCTAATTTTCTTTTAAAGTCTATGCGACTGAATGAGGATCACAGTAACGTTTCTCTTTTTTCCTGAGACCAGGCTGAAATATCACGATCAAACCAATTATCAGTTGCACTAATTTGTTTTCTTTTTGAATAAATGCGCGGTGTTTCCAAGTCTATAATTACCTTCATGCAGATAAATTCAGTTGCATCAGGGCAATTTTATTCATTAGACAGAGATGTAGTTCTCCAAAAGTAACAATCGTTCAAGCATCTAGTTCAGTAATTGTAAATTCAGCGTATTCATGAAAATGAGAACAGACAGAACTGTGCTGGACAGGAACAGTAAGATAATTCACGGTTAGATTTTACACGTGACATTCGCTTATTCAGTCCAGTTCGGCAAAATTGTGCTGACTAGTTTATGACCATGTAGTAAGTCATACTTCGCAAAAACCATGGATGACTCAGTGATAGTTAGTATGGCTGTGCAGGGGCAACGTCTTGCCACAGAATTATGGCTGCGAATTTTACGTAAGCGTCAAAAGTACTTGATGGGTAGACCAGTAAACGTTGTCATGTTATCGCTTAAATGTCCCTAATGTCTCTGACTCTGTTACCACTGCTAGCAGTGCATTCCATGCACTCACCTCTCACTGCACAAAGAATTTACATCTGACATCTCCCCTGTACGTTTCTCCAATCAGTTGAAAATTATGACCCCTAGTGACAGCCATTTCTACCCCAGGGAAAATTCTCTGGCTATTTACTCTATCTATGCCTCTCATTAGCTTGGAAATCTCTATCAAATCGCTTTTCTTCTTTCCAGTGTGAAAAGGCCGAGCTCGCTCAATACCTTTTCATAAGACAAGCCCTCCAGTCCAGGCACCATCCTGGATTTGAGGAGTCGATACATCTGGGGAGTAGTGACAAATCTGGTAATTATAGAGCAATGACCCTTACTTCTGTTGTGGGAAAGTGATGGAAAATTTTATAATATATATGATTTATAATTATTTTAAAGGAATACGTTTATTAGGGATAGTCAACACGTTTTTTGTGAAGGTGAGGTCGTGTATCAGAAACCTTATTGAGTTCTTTGTGACGATGACCAAACAGGTGGATCAAGGTAACGTGGTTGACGTGGTGTATATGATTTCAGTAGGGCGTACGATAAGGTTCCACACAGTGGGCTACTGCACAAA
>NW_025179861.1:0-2320 GCF_004010195.1 Chiloscyllium plagiosum | reverse complement strand
CAGCGGGAGCTGTGCAGACCACAGCAGTGCATTAATCTAAATCCCGGTCTAGATATCTGTCCAACACGGGGAACTACACAGAACACAGCAGGGCATTGATCTATAAACATGGAATAGATGTCTGTCCAGCACCTGTAACTGTGCAGATCACAGCAGTGCATTGATCTATAAACCCCGATTAGAATTCTGTAGAGCACGGGGAGCGACACAGAACACAGGAGTGCATTGATATATAAACCCGGACGAGATATCTGTCCAGCACCGGAAGCTATGCAGATGACAGCAGGGTATTGACCTATAATCCCGGACTAGGCATCTGTCCAGCAAGGGGAGCTTTGCAGATAACAGCAGTGCATTGATGCATAAACGTGGACTAGATATCTATAGACCTGGACAAGATATCTGCTCAGCACCGGGACAACAGCAGTTCATTGATCTATAAACCCAGTTTAGATATCTATCCAGCAGCGGGATCTATCCAGACCAAAGCAGCGCATTGATCTATCAACCCGGACGAGATATCCATCCAGCACGGGGAGCTGTGCAGACCACAGAAGTGCATTGATCTATAAACCCGGACTATATATCTGTCCAGCACCGTGAGCTGTGCAGATCACAGCATTGCATTGATCTCTTAACGCAGACCAGATATCTGGCCCGCAGCGGGAGCTGTGCAGATCACAGCAGTGCATCGGTTTCTTGATCAGACTAGATATCTGTCAAGCATGCGGAGCTGTGCAGACCGCAGCAGTTAATTGATCTATAAACCCGGACTCGCTTTCTGTCCAGCACCGGCAACTGTGCAGAACACATCAGAGCATTGATTTATAAACGCATACTCGATATCTGTTCAGCACGGGGAGCTATGCAGAACACAGGAGTGCATTGATCTATAAACCTGGACTGGATATCTGTGCAGCACGGGGAGCTATGCAGAACAGAGCACTGCATTGATCTATAAACCCGGACGATATATCTGTTCAACACTGGGAGCTATGCAGACGACAGCAGTGTACTGATCTATAAACCCGCACTAGATATCTGTCCAGCACGGGGAACTGTGTAGACCACTGCAGTGCATTGATATATAAACCTGGACTCGACATCTGTGCAGCACCGGGAGCTATGCAGACGACAACAGTGTACTGATCTATAAACCCGGATTAGATATCTGTCCAACAGGTGGAGCTATGCAGAACACAGCAGTTCATTGATCTATAAACCCGGACGAGATATCTGTCCAGTTCCGGGAGCTATGCAGGCCGCAGCAGAACACTAATCTATAAACCCGGACGAGATATCTGCCCAGCACTGGGATGTATGCAGACCACAGCAGTGTTGTGATATATAAACCCGGACTTCATATCTGTCCAGCACGGGGTGCTATGCAGATCACAGCAGGGCACTGATGTATAAACCCGGATTAGATATCTATCCAGCATCGGGAGCTATGCAGCCTACAGCAGTGCATTCATATATAAACCTGGACTAGATATCTGTCCAGTGCCTGGAGGTACACAGAAGAGAGCATGGCATTTGTGTATAAACCCGGATCAGGTATCTGTCTCGCAACGGGCGCTGTGCAGATCACAGCAGTGCATTGATCCAAAAACCCGGATTAGATATCGGTCCAGCACGGGGAGCTTTGCAGACCACAGCAGTGCAGTGATCTATAAACCCGGACTAGGTATCTGTCCAGAACGGGGAGCTGTGAAATATACAGCAGTTCATTGATCGATAAACCCGGACAAGATATCTGTCCAGCACGGGGAGCTGTGCAGGTCACAACTGTGCATTGATCTATCTACCCGGATTAGATATCTGCCAATACGTGTAACTATGCAGAACACAACAGTTCATTTATCTAAAAATCCGTACCGGGTTCTGTACCGGGAGCTAAGCAGACCACAGCAGTGCATTGACCTATTAACCCGGACTAGATATCTGTCCAGCACCATGAGGTATGCAGACCACAGCACTGCATTGATCTATTAACCCGTACTAGATGTCTGTCCAGCACGAGGAGCTGTGCAGATCACCGCAGTGCATTGATCCAAAAACCCGGATTAGATATCGGTCCAGCACGGGGAGCTTTGCAGACCACAGCAGTGCATTGATCTATAAACCCGGACTGAATACCTGTTCAGCGCGGGGAGTTATGTATACCACAGCAGTGCATTGATTTATAAACCCTGGCGAGATATCTGTCCGCCACCCGGAGCTGTGCAGATCACAGCAGTGCAGAAATCTATAAACCCGGACTAGATATCTATCCAGCACCGGGAGATGTGCAGACCGCAGCAGTCCTTTGATCTATAAA
>NW_025179860.1:0-2319 GCF_004010195.1 Chiloscyllium plagiosum | reverse complement strand
ATCACCTCCCTCCCTCTACTGTGCTATCACATCCCTCCCTCTACTGTGCTATCACATCCCTCCCTATACTGTGTTTTCACGTCCCTCCCTATACTGTGCTATCACATCCCTCCTATACTGTGCAATCGCATCCCTCCCTATACTGTCCTACCATGTCCCTCCCTACACTGTGCTATCACATCCCTCCCTATACAGTGCTAACACATCCCTCCCTATACTGTGCTATAACATCCCTCCCTATACTGTGCTAACACATCCCTCCCCTATACTGGGCGCTCACATCCCTCCCTATACTGTGCTATCATATCCTTCCCTATACTATGCGATCACATCCCTCCCTATACTGTGCTATCATATCCCTCACTATACTGTGCGATCACATCCCTCCCTATACTGCGCTATCACATCACTCCCTAAACTGTGCTATCACATTCCTCCTGTACTGTGCTGTCACATCACTCCCTAAAATGTGCTATCACATCCCTCCCTACACTGTGCTACCACATCCATCGCTATACTATGCAATCACATCCCTCCTAGACTATGCTATCACATCCCTCCCTTTCCTGTGCAGTCACATCCCTCCCTATACTGGGGCATCACATCCCTCCCTATACTGCGGCATCACATCCCTCCCTATACTGTGGCATCACATCCCTCCCTATACTGTGGCATCACATCCCTCCCTATACTGTGCTATCACATCCCTCCCTATACTGTACTATCACATCCCTCCTATACTGTGCGATCACATCCCTCCCTATACTATGCTATCACATCACTCCCTATACTGTGCTTTCACATCCCTCCCTATACTGTGCTATTACATTCCTCCCTATACTGTGCTATCACATTCTCCCTATAATGTGCTATCACATTCCTCCCTATACTGTGCTATCACATTCTCCCTATACTGTGCTATCACATTCCTCCCTATACATTATTATCACATCACTCCCTCTACTGTGCTTTCACATCTCTCCCTATACTTTGCTACCATATCCCTCCCTAGTCAATGCTATCACATTCCTCCCTATACTGTGCTATCACATCACTCCCTATACTGTGCTTTCACATCCCTCCCTATACTGTGCTGTTATATTCCTCCCTATACTGTGCTATTATATCCCTCCCTATACTGTGCTTTCACATTCCTCCCTAAACTATGCGATCACATCCCTCTCTATACTGTGCTATCACATCCCTCCCTATACTGTGCTCCCACGTCCCTCCCTATACTGTGCTATTATATCCCTCCCTATACTGTGCTATCACATCCCTCCCTATACTGTGCTATCACATCCCTCCCTATACTGTGCTATCACATCCCTCCGATACCGTGCAATCTCATCACTCCCTTTTATATGCTACCACGTCCCTCCCTATACTATGCTATCATATCCCTCTGTATACTGTGCTATCACATCCCTCCCTATACTGCGCTATTACATCGATCCCTATACTGCGCAATCCCATCCCTCCCAATACTGTGCTGTCACATCCCTCTCTATACTGTGCAATCTAATCACTCCCTATACTGTGCTATCACACTCCTCCCTATACTGTGCTATCATATTCCTCCCTATACTGTGCTTTCATATTCCTCCCTATACAGTATTATCACATCGCTCCCTATACTGTGCTATCACATCCCTCCCCATACTGTGCTATCACATCCCTCACTATACTGTGCTATCCCGTCCCTCCCTACACAGTGCAATCACATTCCTCCCTATACTGTGCTATCACATCCCTCCCGACACTGTGCTATCACATCCCTCCCTATACTGTGCTATCACATCCCTCCCTATACTGTACTATCACATCCCTCCCTATGCTGTACTATCACATCCCTCCCCATACTGCGCTATCACATCCCTCACTATACTGTGCTAACCCGTCCCTCCCTACACAGTGCAATCACATCCCTCCCTATACTATGCTATCACATTCCTCCCTATACTCTGCTATCATATCCCTCCCTGTACTGTGCAATCACATTCCTCCCTATACTCTGCTATCATATCCCTCCCTATACTGTACTATCACATCACTCCCTATACTATGCTATCACATCCCTCCCTATACTGTGTTTTCACATCCCTCCCTATACTGTGCTATCACATCCCTCCCTATACTGTGCTATCACATCCCTCCCTATACTCTGTTTTCACGTCCCTTCCTATACTGTGCTATCACATCCCTCCCTATATTGTACTATCACATCCCTCCCGATACTGTATTATCACATCCCTCCCTATACTGTGTTTTCACATCCCTCCCTACACTGTGCTATCACATCCCTCCCTATACTGTACT
>NW_025179859.1:1950-2319 GCF_004010195.1 Chiloscyllium plagiosum | reverse complement strand
CATTCAAAGACCGAAAACATCCAGGTCCTGATTCAGCAGATTGCATTGTGGTGCTTTTCTGCAAAACATCCACTTACAATGTCCTACAAAAGAGTGACAAAACTCTTCCCTCTCAGCCCAGGATAGAAAATCCGAAGGGATGAACGTTTCCTGATTTTCTGAAGATTCACAAATCTAAGACTAGGTTTTGGTGATTGTTTCCTTTCCACTCCCAGGAGCCGCAGTGGTTGAGGCGTTGAGTTGGGGAAAATAAAATGTGCCCGTGAGCAGCGTGTGGGGCTATTTCAGCTTCCCCTCATCTGACAGCGCTGTGACTTGACTCCAATGTTCTCAGGGACATTGACTGACGCGAGACAGTGAAAAGATTCC
>NW_025179859.1:0-1302 GCF_004010195.1 Chiloscyllium plagiosum | reverse complement strand
ACAGAACCACACTGACAACTTCACTTCCCATGTCTGTCTGCTGAGAAAGAGTGAATCATCGCAGAGTTTGTTTGAATCCAATCACTTCACAGTGATTCGAAAGGGTTAAATATCTGCACATGGCGAGTCTAGGGTTTCATCCCAAAAGGTGAAATGAACTTTCCGTTAAGAACATAACTAGAAATTGCAGGAGGAACTCAGCAGGTCAGGCAACATCTGTGGAAAGAGAATCAGAGACAACATTTCAGAATTCTGTTTTCTCCGACAGATACTGTCAAACCTGCCGAGTTTCTCTTTTTGTCTCGGCTTCTCAGAATCCACAGTCCCTGACGTTAGACATTAATTCAATTCAGAAACCCCTTTGTGGAGAGGATTTCCGTTTGGGGAACATTTTCCTGACCCCATTAAAAGCGTTCAGCTTCGAAGCCAAGGAAAAACAGCAAACACCGCGACCCTAGGTGGGCTTGAACCACCAACTCATTCGGTTAACAGCCGAACGCGCTGACGAATTGCACCACAGAGACAGGCGTTGGCATGAGCTGTTCCATCGCTTAGAGGAGGCTATTAGTGAATTCATAATTCAGCCTCCCCGCCTAGAATTACAATTGTTGTCTCCCGCGCGAGATCCAGGATTTCTTAACTTGACTTGTGCAAAAATTCCCGATTACACTTCTCAAAAAGAACCTTCGTTAAACGAGGCTTGGCTTCCTGGAGTACGAACGGGATAGGAAGTGAAATGATTGGAGATAGCATTGAACAGTTTGACGTGTTTACTTCCCTAATTTTCTTATCCGTGTGCCAATTGGCACGTGACTTGGGCAGTAATGTTATTACACACACTGGAGCAGTGGGATTTGAACCTGAGCCTCAGGGCTCTATGGGAGACTACAGCTGCACCACAAAAAAAACCTCTAGTAAATAGGTCCTCTTTTGTTGAATGAGAGGAAACAGCTTCCTCCTCAGCATGAGACTCGACCACTGTACCCTCCGTGCCCATTGCAATAAATTGAGCCGCCTCCTGTTGAATGAATGAGTGGGAACCCCTCTCCGAGATTCAAGAACCGGGGTGCCCGGTTGGAGGCTGGATTTGCTCAAGGCTGGTATCTATTAACTTATTTAAATGGTACCTATTGTATGGGAGTATGGTTTACATGAAAACCGGAGGATCATGTCAGAGTGTTTGTTTTTTTTGTAGTTGTAGTTGGTAAAATACACTCCCTGGTGGAGCACCTTCTATGATGCTGCATTTCCTGCCTTCTGCCCTTCCCTCATTTGTTATCTCTCATCTCGATTTTACATTTT
>NW_025179858.1:0-2319 GCF_004010195.1 Chiloscyllium plagiosum | reverse complement strand
TCTGTCCCTCACTCTTGGGTATCACATATGCTTTATGTAACCCACCATGAAACCCTCGATTAGATTCCAGTATCTCCCACGCTCCTGGTTATTTCATATGCTGTACATAAAACACCCTGAACCCCTCGATTTAATTCCAGTCTGTCATTCACTGTTGGGTATCTCATATGCTGTATGTAAACCACCCCCAACCCCTCGATTAGATTCCAGTCTCTCCCTCGCTCCTGGTTATCTCAAATGCTCTATGTAAACCACCCCACCCTCTCGATTAGATTCCAGTCTGTCCCTCACTCTTGGGCATCTCATACGCTGTGTCTAAACCACCCTGAACCCCTCGATTAGATTTCAGTCTCTCCCTCACTCCTGGATATCTCATATGCTGTATATAAACCACCCGGAACCCCTCGATTTTAGTCCAGTCTGTCCCTCACTTTTGGGTATCTGATATGCTGTATGTAAACCACCCATTACCCCTTGATTAGATTCCAGACTGTCCCTCACTCTTGGGTATCTCATATGCTGTATATAAACCACTCCGAACCCCTCGATTAGATTTCAGTCTCTCCCTCACTCCTGGGTATCTCATATGCTCTAAATAAACCACCCTGAACCCCTCGATTAGATTCCAGTCTGTCCCTCACTCTTGGGTATCTGATATGCTGTATGTAAACCACCCCGAACCACTCGATTAGATTCCAGTCTCACCCTCACTCCTGGGTATCTCACATGCTGTATGTAAACCACCCTGAAACCCTCGATAAGATTCCAGTCTCTCCTTCGCCCCTGGTTATCTCATATGCTATGTATAAACCACCGCGAACGCCTCGATTAGATTTCAGTCTCTCCCTCACTCCTGGGTATCTCATATGCTGTATGTAAACCACCCTGAACCCCTCGATTAGATTCCAGTCTCTCCCTCACTCCTGATATCTCATATGCTGTATGTAAACCACCCTGAACCCCTCGATTAGATTCCAGTCTCTCCCTCCCTCCAGTTTATCTTATATGCAGTATGTAAACCACCCTGAATCCCTCGATTAGATTCCAGTCTCACCCTCGCTCCGGGTTATCTCATATGCTGTATGTAAACCACCCCCAACCCCCCGCTTAGATTCCAGTCTCTCCCTCACTCCTAGTTATCTCATATGCTGTATTTCAATCACCCGAACCACTCGATTAGATTTCAGTGACTCCCTCACTCCTTTTTATCTCATATGCTGTATGTAAACCACCTTGAACCCCTCGATTAGATTTCAGTCTCTCCCTCACTCCTGGGTAGCTCATATGCCGTATGTAAACCACCCCCAACGTCTCGATTAGATTCCAGTATCTCCCTCGCTCCTGGTTATCTCAAATGCTGTGTGTAAACCACCCGCACCTACTCGATTATATTCCAGTATGTCCCTCACTCTTGGGCATCTCATACGCTGTATCTAAACCACCCCTAACCCCTCGATTAGATTTCAGTCTCTCCCTCACTCTTGGGTATCACATAAGCTTTATGTAAACCACCCTGAAACCCTCGATAAGATTCCAGTCTCTCCCTCGCTCCTGGTTATCTCATATGCTCTAAATAAACCACCCTGAACCCCTCGAGTAGATTCCAGTCTGTCCCTCACTTTTGGGTATCTGATATGCTGTATGTAAACCACCCTGAACCCCTCGATTAGATTCCAGTCTCTCCCTCCCTCCAGTTTATCTCATATGCAGTATGTAATCCACCCTGAATCCCTCGATTAGATTCCAGTCTCTCCCTCGCTCCTGGTTATCTCATATGCTGTATGTAAACCACCCCCAACCCCCCGATTAGATTCCAGTCTCTCCCTCACTCCTGGTTATCTCATATGCTGTAATTCAACCACCCGAACCACTCGATTAGATTTCAGTCTCTCCCTCACTCCTTTTTATCTCATATGCTGTATGTAAACCACCTTGAACCCCTCGATTAGTTTTCAGTCTCTCCCTCGCTCCTGGTTATCTCATATGCTGTATATAAACCGTCCCGTACCCCTCGATTAGATTTCAGTTTCTCACTCACTCCTGGGTATCTCATATACTGTATATAAACCATCCCGAAACCCACGATTAGATTTCAGTCTCTCCCTCACTCCTGGGTATCTCATATGCTGTATGTAAACCAGCCCCAACCCCTCGATTAGATTCCAGTCTCTGCCTCGCTCCTGGTTATCTCATACGCTGTATATAAACCACCCGGAACCCCTCGATTTAAGTCCAGTCTGTCCCTCACTCTTGGGTATCTCATATGCTGTATGTAAACCACCCATTACCCCTCGATTAGATTCCAGACTGTCCCTCACT
>NW_025179857.1:0-2319 GCF_004010195.1 Chiloscyllium plagiosum | reverse complement strand
TAATGTGTGTTTTCAGGAAATCGAATGACCTGAAACGAGCTGAAAATCCCATCCTACATTTTAACCCAGCGCAGAGTCAGGCAGGTGAGGAACGTCACAGAGCGAAAACATTCCCTCTGTTTCTCTCTGCGCAGATGCTCGTCCACAAGTGGAATCTTTGCAGGAGTTTTCACATAATTGAGACATTTTCCTTGGACAGATACTCTCTTAATCTACAAGCATGTGTCATACTAAAAAAATCACTTCTGATTAAAATAGCTGAGTATCTTTTCCTCGAAGCCTGTGACCCAATGCTCCCTGCTCCATGTCAATAGAAGCTTCTCCAAGTGTGGTTGGAGCTCCTAGCCTGATGTTCCAATGCTCCCTGCTCCATATCAATAGAGGCTGCTACTGTTGAGTTTGGAGCTCCCAGACTGGGGTCCCAATGATGCCGGCTGAATGTCAGTAGAAGCTGCTCCAGGTGATTTAGGAGCCTGTTCGCCCACTGCTCTCTGCTCAATATAACGAGGAGCTGCTCCAGGTGGTTTTGTAGCTCTTAGGCTCTGTCTTTCACGGACCTTCAAACTGTCAGAGAAGGATTTCCCATTCCCCGATTGTATCTGTGGAGATACACATCTGTGCAATCATCTCCATCGCCATTGCTTGTAGTATTCTCGTTCTGCCCTTCGCAGTTTCTCTGACTCCGGGTCTGTCAATTGGAATATATAATCATCCGTAGCAGTGCGTATTCCGTTGAGTGAGGAAATTGCTGAAGTAATCGATATTAAATTACATTATTTATGAGAAATAGGTTTCCTCAATAATGTGCCCTGCACCCTCCTCATTTGACGTTTTGTAGAAATCTAACAATCGCAGTCTTCAAAAAATTCAGTGTGGGCTGAATCGTTAAATTCAATGTCGCCAGAGGCTGTGAAGATTCTGAGTTCACACATCACTGTCACTGGTTAGCAAGTATTCCTATTGTGCATGTGGTGTTGTATCTGACATATCCGCTGACACTCTCCACATTGTTTTTTACATTTTGGTTTCCCATGCAGTATCGGGTATGTTGGTTTGCGTTGTGGCTGCCGCAAAATCAGTTCGAATCTGGATGATGGAATATTCTGATTTTACTCCAAGTAATTTGTGCTGAGCAAACGCTGGAAGGAATATTTTTTAATATGAAAACGTTTTTCGAGGTGATGGTTTTGCTCTTTGAAAGGCCCACCCTCTCAAATCTCTGCTTCAAACTGACCCATTCTCAGAGATCTCTCTTCCTCAACAATAATTAATCTCCTTTACATCACTCCTCCTATTTCACTGATGCAATGCACAATCTAACGCTCACATTGACACCGTTCAGTGTGTACTGCGGCGGTCACTGTTCCTGGGTGAACGTGCCACATTCCCCCATCTGGACTTTCAGACAAGTCCAACCATTTCCATGCCGCAGTTCTGAGATCAATCCACAAGGACCAGCTTTTCCTGACATGTATTAGAGATTATTAGAGCATCAGGCTCAGGAAAACGACGCAATGCAGTATTGAGCAGCAGATACTCTTTTGGAAAAAAAAGCAATATCTTTGGTTTTCTACATCTTTAATTTCAGTTGTTCATTCGCCGATGGCTTGCATATTTTGTGGAGTTTGAAACTTCACGTTATAACATGTAGGTGACAGCAATGAGAATGGTGCAGAAGAGATTGTCACGTGTCCTGTCTGTTTGAAGTGTTGCGGTTATGAAGATAGAATGGACAGACCAGGCTGTTTTTCTTGGAGCTGGGGAGATTGTCAGGAGTGACAGAGTCATAGAGTCAGAGAGATGTACAGCATGGAAACAGACCCTTCGATCCAACCTGTCCACGCTGAGCAGATATCCTATCACAATGTATTCCCACCTGCGAACACCGGGCCCTTATCCCTCCAAACCCTTTCTATTCATATACCCATCCATAATGCCTCTTAAATGTTGCAATTGTACCAGCCTCCACAACATCTTCTGGCAGCTCATTCCATTCACGTACCATCCTCGGCGTGAAAAGGTTGCCCCTTCTGTCTATTTTAGATCTTTTCCCTCTCAACCTAAACCTATGCACTCTAGTTCTGGACACCACGGTCACATGAAAAAGACTTTGTCTATATATCCTATCCATGCTCCTCGTAATTTTATAAACCACTATAAGGTCACCTCTCAGCCTCTCACTCTCCAGGGATAACAGTCACAGCCTGTTCAGCCTCTCCCTATAGCTCAGATCCTCCAAACCTAGCAACATTCATGTAAAACTTTATGTGAACTCTTTCAAGTTGCACAACATCTTTCCGATCGGAAGGAGACCAGAAT